>NC_069505.1:437500934-437800934 GCF_027579735.1 Bombina bombina | reverse complement strand
ACCCTGTGAGACGTATAGATTATGTGCTGCTACTTCTGATAGTAAAATGTGCTGTGTATATCCGACACCCTGTCAGACGTATAGATTATGTGCTGTTACTACGGATAGTAAAACGTGCTGCGTATATCTGACACCCTGTGAGACGTATAGATTATGTGCTTTTACTACTGATAGTAAAACGTGCTGTGTATATCTGACACCCTGTGAGATGTATAAATTATGTGCTGTTACTATTAATAGTAAAACATGCTGCGTATATCTGACACCCTGTGAGATGTATAGATTATGTGCTGTTACTTCTGATAGTAAAACGTGCTGTGTATATCTGACACCCTGTGAGACATATAGATTATGTGCTGTTACTACTGATAGTAAAACGTGCTGTGTATATCTGACACCCTGTGAGACGTATAGATTATGTGCTGCTACTTCTGATAGTAAAATGTGCTGTGTATATCCGACACCCTGTGAGATGTATAGATTATGTGCTGTTACTTCTGATAGTAAAACGTGCTGCGTATATCTGACACCCTGTGAGACGTATAGATTATGTGCTTTTACTACTGATAGTAAAAAGTGCTGCATATATCTGACACCCTGTGAGATGTATAAATTATGTGCTGTTACTATTGATAGTAAAACGTGCTGCGTATATCTGACACCCTGTCAGACGTATAGATTATGTGCTGTTACTACGGATAGTAAAACGTGCTGCGTATATCTGACACCCTGTGAGATGTATAAATTATGTGCTGTTACTATTGATAGTAAAACGTGCTGCGTATATCTGACACCCTGTCAGACGTATAGATTATGTGCTGTTACTACGGATAGTAAAACGTGCTGCGTGTATCTGACACCCTGTGAGACGTATAGATTATGTGCTGTTACTTCTGATAGTAAAACGTGCTGCATATATCTGACACCCTGTGAGACGTATAAATTATGTGCTGTTACTACTGATAGTAAAATGTGCTGCGTATATCTGACACCCTGTGAGATGTATAGATTATGTGCTGTTACTACTGATAGTAAAACGTGCTGCGTATATCTGACACCCTGTGAGACATATAGATTATGTACTGTTACTTCTGATTGTAAAACTTGCTGCGTATATCTGACACCCTGTGAGACATATAGATAATATGCTGTTACTACTAATGGAAAAACGTGCTGCGTATATCTGACACCCTGTGAGATGTATAAATGATGTGCTTTTACTACTGATAGTAAAACGTGCTGTGTATATCTGACACCCTGTGAGACATATAGTTAATGTGCTGTTACTACTAATGGAAAAGCGTGCTGCTTATATCTGACACCCTGTAAGATGTATAAATGATGTGCTTTTACTACTGATAGTAAAACGTGCTGCGTATATCTGACACCCAGTGAGACGTATAGATTATGTGCTGTTACTTCTGATAGTAAAACATGCTGCGTATATCTGACACCCTGTGAGATGTATAGATTATGTGCTGTTACTTCTGATAGTAAAACATGCTGCATATATCTGACACCCTGTGAGATGTATAGATTATGTGCTGTTACTACTGATAGTAAAACGTGCTGCGTATATCTGACACCCAGTGAGACGTATAGATTATGTGCTGTTACTATTTATAGTAAAACGTGCTGCGTATTTCCGACACCCTGTGAGATGTATAGATTGTGTAGTGTTACTATTGATAGTAAAACGAGCTGCGTATATCCGACACCCTGTGAGACGTATAGATTATGTGCTGTTACTATTGATAGTAAAACGTGCTGCGTATATCTGACACCCTGTGAGACGTATAGATTGTGTAGTGTTACTATTGATAGTAAAACATGCTGCGTATATCTGACACCCTGTGAGATGTATAGATTATGTGGTGTTACTATTGATAGTAAAATGTGCTGCGTATATCCGACACCCTTTGAGAAGTATAGATTATGTGCTGTTACTATTGATAGTAAAACATGCTGCGTATATCTGACACCCTGTGAGATGTATAGATTGTGTGGTGTTACTATTGATAGTAAAACGTGCTGCGTATATCTGACACCCTGTGAGACATATAGATTATGTGCTGTTGCTATTGATAGTAAAACGTGCTGCGTATATCCGACACCCAGTGAGACGTATAGATTATGTGCTATTACTACAAATGGCAAAACGTGCTGCGTATATCTGACTCCCTGTGAGACGTATAGATTATGTGCCGCTACTACTGATAGTAAAACATGCTGTGTATATCTGACTCCCTGTGAGACGTATAGATTATGTGCTGTTACTACTGATAGTAAAACGTGCTGTGTATATCTGACACCCAGTGAGACATATAGATTATGTGCTGTTACTACTGATAGTAAAACATGCTGCGTATATCTGACACCCGTGAGATGTATAGATTATGTGCTGTTACTAATGATAGTAAAAGGTGCTGCGTATATCTGACACCCGTGAGACGTATAGATTATGTGCTGTTACTACTGATAGTAAAACGTGCTGTGTATATATGTTACTATAGATTGTGTGCTGTTACTACTGATAGTAAAACATGCTGTGTTTATCTGACACCCTGTGAGACGTATAGATTATGTTCTGTTACTACTGATAGTAAAACGTGCTGCGTATATCTGACACCCCGTGAGACATATAGATTGTGTGCTGTTACTACTGATAGTAAAACATGCTGTGCTTATCTGACACTCTGTGAGACGTATAGATTATGTGCTGTTACTATTGATGACAAAACGTGCTGTGTATATCTGACACCCTGTGAGACGTATAGATTATGTGCTGTTACTACTGATAGTAAAACCTGCTGGGTATATTTGACACCCAGTAAGATGTATAGATTATGTACTATAACTACTAATGGCAAAACGTACTGCTTATATCTGACACCCTGTGCGACATATATATTATGTGCTGTTACTACTGATAGTAAAATGTGCTGCGTATATCTGACACCCAGTGAAACGTCTAGATTATGTGCTGTTACTACTGATAGTAAAACTTGCTGGGTATATCTGACACCCAGTGAGACGTATAGATTATGTGCTGTTACTACTGATAGTAAAATGTGCTGTGTATATATGTTACTATAGATTGTGTGCTGTTACTACTGATAGTAAAACATGCTGCGTATATCTGACACCCAGTGAGACGTTTAGATTATGTGCTTTTACTACTGATGGTAAAAGTGCTGCATATATCTGACACCCTGTGAGACGTATAGATTATGTGCGGTTACTACTGATGGTAAAACATGCTGCGTATATCTGACACCCTGTGAGACCTATAGATTAAGTGCTGTTACTATTGATAGTAAAACATGCTGCATATATCTGACACCCTGTGAGACGTATAGATTATGTGCGGTTACTACTGATGGTAAAACATGCTGCGTATATCTGACACCCTGTGAGACCTATAGATTAAGTGCTGTTACTATTGATAGTAAAACATGCTGCATATATCTGACACCCTGTGAGATGTATAGATTATGTGCGGTTACTACTGATGGTAAAACATGCTGCGTATATCTGGCACCCTGTGAGACCTATAGATTAAGTGCTGTTACTATTGATAGTAAAACATGCTACATATATCTGACACCCTGTGAGATGTATAGATTATGTGCTGTTACTACTGATAATATAATGGGCTGCGTATATATATCTGACACCCAGTGAGCCGTCTAGATTATGTGCTGTTACTACTGATAGTAAAACATGCTGCGTATATATCTGACACTCAGTGAGACGTATAGATTATGTGCTGTTACTACTGATAGTAAAACATGCTGCGTATATCTGGCACCCTGTGAGACCTATAGATTAAGTGCTGTTACTATTGATAGTAAAACATGCTACATATATCTGACACCCTGTGAGATGTATAGATTATGTGCTGTTACTACTGATAGTATAATGGGCTGCGTATATATCTGACACCCAGTGAGACGAATAGATTATATGCTGTTACTACTGATAGTAAAAAGTGCTGCGTATATCTGACACCCTGTGAGACATATAGATTATGTGCTGCTACTACTGATAGTAAAACATGCTACATATATCTGACACCCTGTGAGATGTATAGATTATGTGCTGTTACTACTGATAGTAAAATGTGCTGCTTATATCTGACACCCTGTTAGATGTATAGATTATGTGCTGTTTCTATTGATAGTAAAACGTGCTGCGTATATCTGACACCCTGTGAGACGTATAGATTATGTGCTGTTACTACTGATAGTAAAACGTGCTGCGTATATCTGACACCCATTGAGACGTATAGATTATGTGCTGTTACTACTGATAATATAATGGGCTGCGTATATATATCTGACACCCAGTGAGCCGTCTAGATTATGTGCTGTTACTACTGATAGTAAAACATGCTGCGTATATATCTGACACTCAGTGAGACGTATAGATTATGTGCTGTTACTACTGATAGTAAAACGTGCTGCGTATATCTGACACCCTGTGAGATGAATAGATTGTGAGCTGTTACTACTGATAGTAAAACGTGCTGTGTATATCTGACACCCAGTGAGACGTATAGATTATGTGCTGTTACTACTTATAGTAAAACGTGCTGCATATATCTGACACCCTGTGAGACGTATAGATTATGTGTTGTTGCTACTAATAGTAAAATGTGCTGCATATATCTGACACCCTGTGAGACGTATAGATTATGTGCTGTTACTACTAATAGTAAAATGTGCTGCATATATCTGACACCCTGTGAGACGTATAGATTATGTGTTGTTGCTACTAATAGTAAAATGTGCTGCATATATCTGACTCCCTGTGAGACGTATAGATTATGTGCTGTGCTGTTATTACTGATAGTAAAACGTGTTGCGTATATCTAACACCCAGTGAGCCGTCTAGATTATGTGCTGTTACTACTGATAGTAAAACATGCTGCGTATATATCTGACACTCAGTGAGACGTATAGATTATGTGCTGTTACTACTGATAGTAAAACGTGCTGCGTATATCTGACACCCAGTGAGACGTATAGATTATGTGCTGTTACTACTTATAGTAAAACGTGCTGCATATATCTGACACCCTGTGAGACGTATATATTATGTGCTGTTACTATTGATAGTAAAACGTGCTGTGTATATCTGACACCCAGTGAGACGTATAGATTATGTGCTGTTACTACTTATAGTAAAACGTGCTGCATATATCTGACACCCTGTGAGACGTATAGATTATGTGCTGTTACTATTGATAGTAAAACGTGCTGTGTATATCTGACACCCTGTGAGACGTATAGATTATGTGCTGTTACTACTGATAGTAAAATGTGCTGCATATATCTGACACCCTGTGAGACATATAGATTATGTGCTGTTACTACTGATAGTATAATGGGCTGCATATATTTGACTCCCTGTGAGACGTATAGATTATGTGCTGTTACTACTGATAGTAAAATGTGCTGCATATATCTAACACCCTTTGAGACGTATAGATTATGTGCTGTTACTACTGATAGTATAGTGGGCTGCATATATCAGACACCCTGTGAGGTGTTTAGATTATGTGCTGTGCTGTTACTACTGATAGATATACGTAGCACGTTTTACTAACACCCTGTGAGACTTGTAGATTATGTGCTGTGCTGTTACTACTGATAGTAAAATGTGCTGAGTATAATGAAGTTTAGAGGGTTATTTCTGTGTAAATTGGCTGCGGCTACTCATTGAGGTTCAATATAAATAAGACGGTTAATTTTCTGAGTTAATTTATCCTGCTATATTTAGCATATAAACAAGTGCTCCTCTTTACATCTGCATAGACTTGACTTATGAGTTAAACACTGACAAGAACAAAATCCTAATTGACTTCTAGTTGCAAATAAATGTGAGTTAAATACGTAGCTAGTGTTTTGCTTCAGACAGAGAACTTGTTTATGTGATACACCGATGCATCAGTGAAGCGTATTAACCCTTGTTGGCCTGTCTGACATTGCAATCCCAGCTCAGGGAATGTGGAAAGGTTTGGGAAATGTGACTTCAGTCTATTATTATCACTTAATATGAAACCTGCTTATTCATTCCTTTTATTGTGTGACTTTCTGCTGCTATAAATTGTATGTGCCAGACAATGAAACACAAGGGGTATGTCTTATTAATGGTATTGTATGTGCCAAGCAACGCAAGGCAAGGGATATCTGTCTTATTAATGGTATTGTATGTACCAGGCAACGTAAGGCAAGGGATATGTCTTATTAATGGTATTGTATGTGCCAGGCAACGTAAGGCAAGGGATCTGTCTTATTAATGGTATTGTATGTGCCAGGCAACGTAAGGCAAGGGATATGTCTTATTAATGGTATTGTATGTGCCAGGCAATGTAAGGCAAGGGATATGTCTTATTAATGGTATTGTATGTGCAAGGCAACGTAAGGCAAGGGATATGTCTTATTAATGGTATTGTATGTGCCAGGCAACACAAGGCTAGGGATATGTCTTATTAATAGTATTGTATGTGCCAGGTATTGTAAGGCAAGGGATATGTCTTATTAATGGTATTGTATGTGCCAGGCAATGTAAGGCAAGGGATATGTCTTATTAATGGTATTGTATGTGCCAGGCAACGTAAGGCAAGGGATATGTCTTATTAATGGTATTGTATGTGCCAGGCAACGCAAGGCTAGGGATATGTCTTATTAATGGTACTGTATGTGCCAGGTATTGTAAGGCAAAAGATATGTCTTATTAATGGTATTGTATGTGCCAGGCAACGCAAGGCTAGGGATATGTCTTATTAATGGTATTGTATGTGCCAGGCAATGTAAGGCTCGGGATATGTCTTATTAATAGTATTGTATGTGCCAGGTAATGTAAGGCAAGGGATATATCTTATTAATGGTATTGTATGTGCCAGGCAACGTAAGGCAAGGGATATGTCTTATTAATGGTATTGTATGTGCCAGGCAACGTAAGGCAAGGGATATCTGTCTTATTAATGGTATTGTATGTGCCAGGCAATGTAAGGCTCGGGATATGTCTTATTAATAGTATTGTATGTGCCAGGTAATGTAAGGCAAGGGATATATCTTATTAATGGTATTGTATGTGCCAGGCAACGTAAGACAAGGGATATGTCTTATTAATGGTATTGTTTGTGCCAGGCAACGTAAGGCAAGGGATATCTGTCTTATTAATGGTATTGTATGTGCCAGGCAATGTAAGGCTAGGGATATGTCTTATTAATAGTTTTGTATGTGCCACGCAACGTAAGACAAGGGATATGTCTTATTAATGGTATTGTATGTGCAAGGCAACATAAGGCAAGGGATATGTCTTATTAATGGTATTGTATGTGCCAGGCAACGTAAGGCAAGGGATATGTCTTATTAATGGTATTGTATGTGCCACGCAACGTAAGACAAGGGATATGTCTTATTAATGGTATTGTATGTGCAAGGCAACATAAGGCAAGGGATATGTCTTATTAATGGTATTGTATGTGCCAGGCAATGTAAGGCCAGGGATATGTCTTATTAATGGTATTGTATGTGTCAGGCAACGTAAGGCAAGGGATATGACTTATTAATGGTATTGTATGTGCCAGGCAACGTAAGGCAAGGGATATGTCTTATTAATGGTATTGTATGTGCCAGGCAATGTAAGGCAAGGGATATGTCTTATTAATGGTATTGTATGTGCCAGGCAACGTAAGGCAAGGGATATGTCTTATTAATGGTATTGTATGTGCCAGGCAACGCAAGGCTAGGGATATGTCTTATTAATGGTACTGTATGTGCCAGGTATTGTAAGGCAAAAGATATGTCTTATTAATGGTATTGTATGTGCCAGGCAATGTAAGGCAAGGGATATGTCTTATTAATGGTATTGTATGTGCCAGGCAATGTAAGGCAAGGGATATGTCTTATTAATGGTATTGTATGTGCCAGGCGACGTAAGGCAAGAGATATGTCTTATTAATGGTATTGTATGTGCCAGGCGATGTAAGGCAAGGGATATGTCTTATTAATGGTATTGTATGTGCCAGGCAACGTAAGGCAAGGAATATGTCTTATTAATGGTATTGTATGTGCCAAGCAATGTATGGCAATGGATATGTCTTATTAATGGTATTGTATGTGCCAGGCAACGTAAGGCAAGGGATATGTCTTATTAATGGTATTGTATGTGCCAGGCAACGTAAGGCAAGGGATATGTCTTATTAATGGTATTGTATGTGCCCGGCAACGTAAAGCAAGAGATATCTCTTATTAATGGTATTGTATGTGCCAGGAAATGTAAGGCAAGGGATATCTCTTATTAATGGTATTGTATGTGCCAGGAAATGTAAGGCAAGGGATATGTCTTATTAATGGTATTGTATGTGCCCGGCAACGTAAGGCAAGGGATATGTCTTATTAATGGTATTGTATGTGCCAGGCAATGTAAGGCAAGGGATATCTCTTATTAATGGTATTGTATGTGCCAGGAAATGTAAGGCAAGGGATATGTCTTATTAATGGTATTGTATTTGCCAGGCAATGTAAGGCTAGGGATATGTCTTATTAATGGTATTGTATGTGCCAGGCAATGTAAGGCAAGGGATATGTCTTATTAATAGTTTTGTATGTGCCAGGCAACGTAAGGCAAGGGATCTGTCTTATTAATGGTATTGTATGTGCCAGGCAATGTAAGGCTAGGGATCTGTCTTATTTATGGTATTGTATGTGCCAGGCAACATAAGGCAAGGGATATGTCTTATTAATGGTATTCTATGTGCCAGGCAATGTAAGGCAAGGGATATGTCTTATTAATGGTATTGTATGTGCCAGGAAATGTAAGGCAAGGGATATGTCTTATTAATGGTATTGTATGTGCCAGGCAATGTAAGGCTAAGGATATGTCTTATTAATGGTATTGTATGTGCCAGGTATTGTAAGGCAAGGGATCTGTCTTATTAATGGTATTGTATGTGCCAGGCAATGTAAGGCAAGGGATATGTCTTATTAATGGTATTGTATGTGTCAGGCAATGTAAGGCAAGGGATATGTCTTATTAATGGTATTGTATGTGCCAGGTATTGTAAGGCAAGGGATCTGTCTTATTAATGGTTTTGTATGTGCCAGGCAATGTAAGGCAAGGGATGTGTCTTATTAATAGTTTTGTATGTGCCAGGCAATGTAAGGCAAGGGATATGTCTTATTACTGGTATTGTATGTGCCAGGCAATGTAAGGCAAGGGATATGTCTTATTAATAGTTTTGTATGTGCCAGGCAATGTAAGGCAAGGGATATGTCTTATTACTGGTATTGTATGTGCCAGGCAATGTAAGGCAAGGGATATGTCTTATTAATAGTTTTGTATGTGCCAGGCAACGTAAGGCAAGGGATATGTCTTATTAATGGTATTGTATGTGCCAAGCAACGAAAGGCTAGGGATCTGTCTTATTAATGCTATTGTATGTGCCAGGCAACGTAAGGCAAGGGATATGTCTTATTAATAGTTTTGTATGTGCCAGGCAACGTAAGGCAAGGGATATGTCTTATTAATGGTATTGTATGTGCCAAGCAACGAAAGGCTAGGGATATGTCTTATTAATGGTATTGTATGTGCTAGGCAATGTAAGGCAAGGGATATGTCTTTTTTATGGTATTGTATGTGCCAGGCAACATAAGGCAAGGGATATGTCTTATTAATGGTATTGTATGTGCCAGGCAATGTAAGGCAAGGAATATGTATTATTAATGGTATTGTATGTGCCAGGTAATGTAAGGCAAGGGATATGTTTTATTAATGGTATTGTATGTGCCAGGCAACGTAAGGCAAGGGATATGTCTTATTAATAGTATTGTATGTGCCAGGCAATGTAAGGCAAGGGATATGTCTTATTAATAGTTTTGTATGTGCCAGGCAACGTAAGGCAAGGGATCTGTCTTATTAATGGTATTGTATGTGCCAGGCAATGTAAGGCTAGGGATCTGTCTTATTTATGGTATTGTATGTGCCAGGCAACATAAGGCAAGGGATATGTCTTATTAATGGTATTGTATGTGCCAGGCAATGTAAGGCAAGGGATATGTCTTATTAATGGTATTGTATGTGCCAGGCAATGTAAGGCAAGGGATATGTCTTATTAATGATATTGTATGTGCCAGGCAATGTAAGGCAAGGGATATGTCTTATTAATGGTATTCTATGTGCCAGGCAATGTAAGGCAAGGGATATGTCTTATTAATGGTATTGTATGTGCCAGGAAAAGTAAGGCAAGGGATATGTCTTATTAATGGTATTGTATGTACCAGGCAATGTAAGGCAAGGGATATGTCTTATTAATGGTATTGTATGTGCCAGGCAATGTAAGGCAAGGGATATGTCTTATTAATGGTATTGTATGTGTCAGGCAATGTAAGGATAGGGATATGTCTTATTAATAGTTTTGTATGTGCCAGGCAATGTAAGGCAAGGGATATGCCTTATTACTGGTATTGTATGTGCCAGGCAATGTAAGGCAAGGGATATGTCTTATTAATAGTTTTGTATGTGCCAGGCAACGTAAGGCAAGGGATATGTCTTATTAATGGTATTGTATGTGCCAAGCAACGAAAGGCTAGGGATCTGTCTTATTAATGCTATTGTATGTGCCAGGCAACGTAAGGCAAGGGATATGTCTTATTAATAGTTTTGTATGTGCCAGGCAACGTAAGGCAAGGGATATGTCTTATTAATGGTATTGTATGTGCCAAGCAACGAAAGGCTAGGGATATGTCTTATTAATGGTATTGTATGTGCTAGGCAATGTAAGGTAAGGGATATGTCTTTTTTATGGTATTGTATGTGCCAGGCAACATAAGGCAAGGGATATGTCTTATTAATGGTATTGGAAGTGCCAGACAATGTAAGGCAAGGGATATGTCTTATTAATGGTATTGTATGTGCCGGGCAATGTAAGGCAAGGGATATGTCTTATTAATGGTATTGTATGTGCCAGGCAATGTAAGGCAAGGGCTATGTCTTATTAATAGTATTGTATGTGCCAGGCAACGCAAGGCAAGGGATATTTCTTATTAATGGTATTGTATGTGCCAGGCAATGTAAGGCAAGGGATATGTCTTATTAATGGTATTGTATGTGCCAGGCAATGTAAGGCAAGGGATATGTCTTATTAATGGTATTGTATGTGCCAGGCAATGTAAGGCTAGGGATATGTCTTATTAATGGTATTGTATGTGCCAGGCAATGTAAAGCAAAGGATATGTCTTATTAATGGTATTGTATGTGCCAGGCAATGTAAGGCAAGGGATATGTCTTATTAATGGTATTGTATGTGCCAGGCAACGTAAGGCAAGGGATATGTCTTATTTATGGTATTGTATGTGCCAGGCAATGTAAGGTAAGGGATATGTCTTATTAATAGTTTTGTATGTGCCAGGCAACGTAAGGCAAGGGATATGTCTTATTAATGATATTGTATGTGCCAGGCAATGTAAGGCTAGGGATATGTCTTATTAATGGTATTGTATGTGCCAGGCAACGTAAGGCAAGGGATATGTCTTATTAATGGTATTGTATGTGCCAGGCAATGTAAGGCAAGGGATATGTCTTATTAATGGTATTGTATGTGCCAGGCAATGTAAGGCACGGGATATGTCTTATTAATAGTTTTGTATGTGCCAGGCAACGTAAGGCAAGGGATCTGTCTTATTAATGGTATTGTATGTGCCAGGCAATGTAAGGCTAGGGATCTGTCTTATTTATGGTATTGTATGTGCCAGGCAATGTAAGGCAAGGGATATGTCTTATTAATGATATTGTATGTGCCAGGCAATGTAAGGCATGGGATATGTTTTATTAATGGTATTCTATGTGCCAGGCAATGTAAGGCAAGGGATATGTCTTATTAATGGTATTGTATGTGCCAGGCAATTTAAGCAAGGGATATGTCTTATTAATGGTATTGTATGTGCCAGGCAACGTAAGTCAAGGGATATGTCTTATTAATAGTATTGTATGTGCCAGGCAATGTAAGGCAAGGGATATGTCTTATTACTGGTATTGTATGTGCCAGGCAATGTAAGGCTAGGGATATGTCTTATTAATAGAATTGTATGTGCCAGGCAATGTAAGGCAAGGGATATGTCTTATTAATAGTTTTGTATGTGCCAGGCAACGTAAGGCAAGGGATCTGTCTTAATAATGGTATTGTATGTGCCAGGCAATGTAAGGCAAGGGATATGTCTTATTAATGGTATTGTATGTGCCAGGCAATGTAAGGCAAGGGATATGTCTTATTAATGATATTGTATGTGCCAGGCAATGTAAGGCATGGGATATGTCTTATTAATGGTATTCTATGTGCCAGGCAATGTAAGGCAAGGGATATGTCTTATTAATGGTATTCTATGTGCCAGGCAATGTAAGGCAAGGGATATGTCTTATTAATGGTATTGTATGTGCCAGGCAATGTAAGGCAAGGGATATGTCTTATTAATGGTATTGTATGTGCCAGGCAATGTAAGGCAAGGGATATGTCTTATTAATGGTATTGTATGTGCCAGGCAACATAAGTCAAGGGATATGTCTTATTAATGGTATTGTATGTGCCAGGCAATGTAAGGCAAGGGATATGTCTTATTAATGGTATTGTATGTGCCAGGCAATGTAAGGATAGGGATATGTCTTATTAATAGTTTTGTATGTGCCAGGCAATGTAAGGCAAGGGATGTGTCTTATTAATAGTTTTGTATGTGCCAGACAATGTAAGGCAAGGGATATGTCTTATTACTGGTATTGTATGTGCCAGGCAATGTAAGGCAAGTGATATGTCTTATTAATGGTATTGTATGTGCCAGGCAACGTAAGGCAAGGGATATGTCTTATTAATGGTATTGTATGTGCCAGGCAACGTAAGGCAAGGGATATGTCTTATTAATGGTATTGTATGTGCCAGGCAACGTAAGGCAAGGGATATGTCTTATTAATGGTATTGTATGTGCCAGGCAACGTAAGGCAAGGGATATGTCTTATTAATGGTATTGTATGTGCCAGGCAACGTAAGGCAAGGGATATGTCTTATTAATGGTATTGTATGTGCCAGGCAACGTAAGGCAAGGGATATGTCTTATTAATGGTATTGTATGTGCCAAGCAACGATAGGCTAGGGATCTGTCTTTTTAATGATATTGTATGTGCCAGGCAACGTAAGGCAAGGGATATGTCTTATTAATGGTATTGTATGTGCCAGGCAATGTAAGGCAAGGGATATGTCTTATTTATGGTATTGTATGTGCCAGGCAACATAAGGCAAGGGATATGTCTTATTAATGGTATTGGAAGTGCCAGGCAATGTAAGGCAAGGGATATGTCTTATTAATGGTATTGTATGTGCCAGGCAACATAAGGCAAGGGATATGTCTTGTTAATGGTATTGGAAGTGCCAGGCAATGTAAGGCAAGGGATATGTCTTATTAATGGTATTGTATGTGCCGGGCAATGTAAGGCAAGGGATATGTCTTATTAATGGTATTGTATGTGCCAGGCAATGTAAGGCAAGGGCTATGTCTTATTAATAGTATTGTATGTGCCAGGCAACGTAAGGCAAGGGATATGTCTTATTAATGGTATTGTATGTGCCAGGCAACGCAAGGCAAGGGATATGTCTTATTAATGGTATTGTATGTGCCAGGCAATGTAAGGCAAGGGATATGTCTTATTAATGGTATTGTATGTGCCAGGCAATGTAAGGCAAGGGATATGTCTTATTAATGGTATTGTATGTGCCAGGCAATGTAAGGCTAGGGATATGTCTTATTTATGGTATTGTATGTGCCAGGCAATGTAAGGCAAGGGATATGTCTTATTAATAGTTTTGTATGTGCCAGGCAACGTAAGGCAAGGGATATGTCTTATTAATGGTATTGTATGTGCCAGGCAATGTAAGGCTAAGGATATGTCTTATTAATGGTATTGTATGTAACAGGCAATGTAAGGCTAGGGATCTGTCTTATTAATGGTATTGTATGTGCCAGGCAACGTAAGGCAAGGGATCTGTCTTATTAATGGTATTGTATGTGCCAGGCAACGTAAAGCAAGGGATATGTCTTATTTATGGTATTGTATGTGCCAGGCAATGTAAGGCAAGGGATATGTCTTATTAATAGTTTTGTATGTGCCAGGCAACGTAAGGCAAGGAATGAGTCTTATTAATGGTATTGTATGTGCCAGGCAATGTAAGGCTAGGGATATGTCTTATTAATGGTATTGTATGTACCAGGCAATGAAACACAAGGGATCTGTCTTATTAATGGTATTGTATGTGCCAGGCAACGTAAGGCTAAGGATATGTCTTATTAATGGTATTGTATGTACCAGGCAATATAAGGCAAGGGATATGTCTTATTAATGGTATTTTATGTGCCAGGCAATGTAAGGCAAGGGATATGTCTTATTAATGGTATTGTATGTGCTAGGCAATGTAAGGGATATCTCTTATTAATGGTATTGTATGTGCCAGGAAATGTAAGGCTAGGGATATGTCTTATTAATGGTATTGTATGTGCCAGGCATTGTAAGGCAAGGGATATGTCTTATTAATGGTATTGTATGTACCAGGCAATGTAAGGCAAGGGATATGTCTTATTAATGGTATTGTATGTGCCAGGCAATGTAAGGCAAGGGATATGTCTTATTAATGGTATTGTATGTGCCAGGCAATGTAAGGCAAGGGATATGTCTTATTAATGGTATTGTATGTGCCAGGCAATGTAAGGCAAGGGATCTGTCTTATTTATGGTATTGTATGTGCCAGGCAACATAAGGCAAGGGATATGTCTTATTAATGGTATTGTATGTGCCAAGCAATGTAAGGCAAGGGATATCTGTCTTATTAATGGTATTGTATGTGCCAGGCAATGTAAGGCTCGGGATATGTCTTATTAATAGTATTGTATGTGCCAGGTAATGTAAGGCTAGTGATATATCTTATTAATGGTATTGTATGTGCCAGGCAACGTAAGGCAAGGGATATGTCTTATTAATGGTATTGTATGTGCCAGGCAACGTAAGACAAGGGATATGTCTTATTAATGGTATTGTTTGTGCCAGGCAACGTAAGGCAAGGGATATCTGTCTTATTAATGGTATTGTATGTGCCACGCAACGTAAGACAAGGGATATGTCTTATTAATGGTATTGTATGTGCAAGGCAACGTAAGGCAAGGGATATGTCTTATTAATGGTATTGTATGTGCCAGGCAATGTAAGGCCAGGGATATGTCTTATTAATGGTATTGTATGTGTCAGGCAACGTAAGGCAAGGGATATGACTTATTAATGGTATTGTATGTGCCAGGCAACGTAAGGCAAGGGATATGTCTTATTAATGGTATTGTATGTGCCAGGCAATGTAAGGCAAGGGATATGTCTTATTAATTGTATTGTATGTGCCAGGCAATGTAAGGCAAGGGATATGTCTTATTAATGGTATTTTATGTGTCATTCAACGTAAGGCATGGGATATGTCTTTTAATGGTATTGTATGTGCCAGGCAATGTAAGGCAAGGGATATGTCTTATTAATGGTATTGTATGTGTCAGGCAATGTAAGGCTAGGGATATGTCTTATTAATGGTATTGTATGTGCCAGGCAACGTAAGGCAAGGGCTATGTCTTATTAATGGTATTGTATGTGCAAGGCAACGTAAGGCAAGGGATATGTTTTATTAATGGTATTGTATGTGCCTGGCAACGTAAGGCAAGGGATATGTCTTATTAATGGTATTGTATGTGCCAGTAAATGTAAGGCAAGGGATATGTCTTATTAATGGTATTGTATGTGCCAGGAAATGTAAGGCAAGGGATATGTTTTATTAATGGTATTATATGTGCCAGGAAATGTAAGGCAAGGGATATGTCTTATTAATGGTATTGTATGTGCCAGGAAATGTAAGGCAAGGGATATGTCTTATTAATGGTATTGTATGTGCCATGCAAGGTAAGGCAAGGGATATGTCTTATTAATGGTATTGTATGTGCCAGGGAATGTAAGGCTAGGGATATGTCTTATTAATGGTATTGTATGTGCCAGGCAACGTAGGGAAAGGGATATGTCTTATTAATTGTATTGTATGTGCCAGGCAACGTAAGGCAAGGGATATGTCTTATTAATGGTATTGTATGTGCCAGGCAATGTAAGGCAAGGGATATGTCTTATTAATGGTATTGTATGTGCCTGGCAGCGTAAGGCAAGGGATATGTCTTATTAATGGTATTGTATGTGCCAGGCAATGTAAGGCAAGGGATATGTCTTATTAATGGTATTGTATGTGCCTGGCAGCGTAAGGCAAGGGATATGTCTTATTAATGGTATTGTATGTGCCAGGCAATGTAAGGCAAGGGATATGTCTTATTAATGGTATTGTATGTGCCAGGCAAAGTAAGGCAAGGGATCTGTCTTATTAATGGTATTGTATGTGCCAGGCAATGTAAAGCAAGAGATATGTCTTATTAATGGTATTGTATGTGCCAGGCAATGTAAGGCAAGGGATATGTCTTATTAATGGTATTGTATGTGCCAGGCAACGTAGGGCAAGGGATATCTGTCTTTTTTTTTAACATTTCTTTTATTAATTTTCAAACATTAACATAAATTTACTACTGTAGTTGTACAAATAATAATACAGACATTAAAAAAAGAAAGTATAATAATTAACCAGACACAATTAGAATGTACAAATCGACATATCCCTATGCACACGCATATATAAAGATCTAAATGTTACATCATCACAAATATCATCAGTATATTTATATAACATGCGATTCTGAAATCTATTCTATACCTCAAATTCCTTCTAACATTATAACCCATGTCAGACCATTCTATAATACCTTCAATTGTTTTTGTGTTCCTTTCGGTCTAATTTTGTCTAAAATAATATGTATCCCCTAGATATGTGTGAGAGAAAAAAAACAAAAACCCTACCAGAAGGGAAGATAGAAAAGAGATAACACTAGAGTTCTATTAGAGGAGATGCTGTCTCCAACATATTAGATAGTTCTTTGACATTTTTAGTTGGAGGAAGAGAGGGCAGGAGCGAAAATAGTCTATCAGCTGCAATTGTATATCCCTATGTTGGTCTAAGATAACTCTGTCCCAGATTGTGCTGGTCTACCACCATTTGCTACATTATTTGATGTATAAATGACACTATACCTGGGGCATTCTTATCTTTCCATGCTCTAAGTATCATCTGTCTAGCTAATAAAATTGCAGTGTTGATCAGTGGCTTATTTTGTGTTTCCTTATCTGAATATAGAAAAAAGATATGTATGGCTTCCAGAGTAATCGTATTTGGAAAATATTTATTTAGCCAGAACTCTATTTGTCTCCATAATCGTTGTACTTTTTGGCAGGTAAAAAAAACATGTATTAAGTCAGCATTTGGAAAATTACATCTATAGCATGCGTTAGCCCCTTGTCTAGTCCATTTTGCCATTACCTTAGGCGTAAGATATGCTCTATTTATAAGTTTATAGTGCGACTCTCTTATTGCTATATCATATGAATATTTCGCAACTCTTGAAAAAATTTCATATTGATACCTGAGATCTCTGCCCTCCATAAGAGGAATAATTTATTAATTTTAGCTTCTGCCCCTTTATGGGCCAAACTCCTATAGATGGATGTCAAAGAGTATTTACCCATACAATAACTATTAATTGTAGGCTCCAGCAAACCCATCTTCCAGGAGTTTTCTTCTGCGGGGTTCCGGCTATATACGAAATGCCTAATTTGAAGATAGGCAAAAAAAGATCTCTTATCTAAATTAAATTCTCTTGAATGTCAAATGTTCTAATACACATTGTAAGTGGATCTAGCAATTGTACCGCATTCTTCAAGTTATTGGCAGTCTATGTTCTATAAATAGAGAAGGTGCAGCCACTTTTAAAATCTGGGTTTCCCTGAATAGGTAGATATTTAGAGCATGTATAGTTTATCCCTAGGTTGGAGCAAACTTTACTCCATGCCAACACTGCATTATGAATTGTAAACTTTAAAGTGTACTTTTTAATAACACTGTGTTGGTTAAAGTGGAGATATGCTTTAAGCGAATAAAGGGCAATTGTTGCTTCTTCTATTTTATAGTTTATAATATAGTCGGCTTCTGTGAGCCAATCCATCGCAATTTTAGATAAACAGGCAAAATTATAATTTTGGATATTGGGGAGGGCGAAGCCCCTATCTCTTTAGGATGTATTAGCCTTTCTAGTGAGATGCATGTTTTTTTTTACGCCCAAAGAAAGCGAGAACAATTAGAATTAAACTTTTGAATCTCTATTTTTCATATAAATAGTGGAATATTTTGCAACAAAAATAGAATCTTCGGAAATAAGTGGTAACTTACTCCATTGCTTTAGATCGTTAAAACATTTTTTCCAGAATGGCATATAATTAAAATCATACCATTCTTCCGGATTCTTTGATATAATTATTCCTAAATATTTTATACTTCTCTTTTGCCAACTTAAACGGGTTTTAAAGTAGGCTATTTTTTTTTAATTATCCATAGAATCTCTGATTTGAATAAGTTTATCTTGTTTCCAGAAAATTTACTAAATTCTGCAATGATATTCAAGAGTATCGGTATATTTTTTTTAGAGTTCCTTATAAAGAGTAGGATGTCATCTGTGTAGAGAGATAAAATGGTCTTTTGTTGGCCTACAGTCATACTCTCTAACCTATTTCTAGCTATTATTGCTAAAGGTTCAAGTGCCATATCAAATAATAATGGAGATAATGGGCAGCCCTTTCTTGTTCCTTTATATAAGGTTATCACGGAAGAGAGAAGACTATTAATATTCAAAAAGGAGACAGGGTTTTTGTATAGTAAATGTCACATTAGAAAGTATAGAGGAAAGTACACCAAGTAGCAGCAAAAAGCACATGAAAATTAAATGTATGACAACAAATGCAAGAAGCATGACAGGTAAAATGGGGGAGCTGACGCTCTTAGTTGCAGAAGAGGATTATGATGTTATCAGTATAACTGAAACTTGGTGGGATGATTCACATGACTGGGCAGTTAACTTAGAGGGGTATACATTATTTAGGAGGGACAGGAATAATAAAAGGGGTGGAGGAATTTGCATGTATATTAAACCTGACCTTAAACCTACAATAAGGGAAGATATTTATGATACAAGTGACAATGTAGAGACCCTGTGGGTTGAAATAAAGAGTGGGGGGAAAAATCCTAAAAAAATATTACTAGGAACATGCTACAAGCCTCCCAACATTAGTGACCCGGAGGAAACTCAACTACTTATACAAATAGGTAAGGCTGCTAATAACAGTGCTGTAATTATGGGAGATTTTAACTACCCTGATATAAACTGGGCCAATGAAACTAGTAATTCAGCTAAGGGGGATATATTTTTAAATGTTCTCAGGGATAACTTCTTGTCACAATTAATAGAGGAGCCAACTAGGAGTAAAGCTATATTGGATTTAGTGCTATCAAACAATACAGATATAATATCAAACATAGAAGTTAAAGAACATTTGGGTAACAGTGATCATAACATGGTCACATTTGAAATCTCTTTTCATATGCAGTGTTTTAAAGGCTTAACTAAGACTTTTAATTTCAAGAAAGCAAAATTCAACGATTTAAGGAAATCATTAAATAATATAAATTGGGACAATGTATTTTCTAATAAAAATACAGAGGATAAATGGATAATATTTAAAAATTTGTTAAATAAATATACATATCAATACATACCATATGATTATAAAAATAAAAATAAAAAAACTAAGCCGTTATGGCTAAATAAAAATGTGATAAGAGAAATTAGGAAAAAACGTAGGGCATTTAAATTATTAAAAGAAAATAGTACAGACTCAGCATACAATATTTATAAGGAATGTAACAAAGCATGCAAAAAAGCAATCACATTAGCCAAAATTGAAAATGAAAAATTAATTGCCAAGGATTCTAAGTCTAACCCTAAAAGGTTCTTTAAGTACATAAATAGCAAAAAATCTAAGAAGGATAATATAGGTACATTAAAATGTGTGGAGGGTAGCATGATAAATAATGACAGGGAGAAGGCTGAGGTTCTAAACCAGTTTTTTTCTTCAGTATACACAAGAGAGGAACCATTGAATGATACTTTGGAACAGAATAGAACATGCCAGTCCATACCACTAACTGGGTTTTGTTTAGAGGATATCAGGAAAAAACTAAAAAATATTAAGGTAAATAAAACTCCAGGCCCAGATGGAATACACCCAAGGGTGTTAAGTGAACTTAGCACTGTTATAGACAAACCTTTACTCTTAATTTTTCAAGACTCATTATCCTCAGGCATGGTACCCCAGGATTGGCGTAAAGCTGATGTGGTGCCACTCTTCAAAAAGGGAAGCAGGGATGATCCAGGAAGCTATAGACCAGTTAGTCTGACATCAATAGTGGGGAAGATATTTGAAGGGATTATAAGGGATTATATTGATGAGCATATTTGTGTAAACAAGATTATGAGTTCTAATCAGCATGGCTTTAGGAGAAATAGATCATGTCAAACTAATCTAATTAGATTCTACGAGGAAGTAAGTAAAAATATAGATAAAGGGGAATCAGTTGATGTGATATACTTAGATTTTGCAAAGGCATTTGATACAGTGCCACATGAGAGATTAATGCACAAAATTAAGGGACTGGGAATAGCTGAAAATGTTAGCTCATGGATAAATAACTGGATAAAAGATAGGGAGCAACGAGTAGTAGTAAATGGATCATACTCAGATTGGACAAAGGTAATCAGTGGCGTCCCCCAGGGATCAGTACTGGGCCCTGTTCTTTTTAATATTTTTATAAATGACTTGGAGCAAGGATTAAATAGCGACATCTCTATTTTTGCAGATGATACTAAGTTAAGTAAGGTCATTAGGTCAGAGCAGGACGAACTCTCTTTACAAAGGGATTTACTAAAATTAGAACTATGGGCAAGTGAATGGAAAATGAGATTTAATACGGAAAAATGTAAGGTTCTACATTTTGGAAGTAAAAATAAGCAGGCTACGTATTTTTTAAATGGGACAAGACTTAGCCAAACACAGGAGGAAAGGGATTTGGGAGTAGTAATAGATAACAAGCTAAAGATGAGTGCACAATGCAGGGCAGCGGCTTCAAAGGCTAATAAGATACTAGCATGTATTAAAAGAGGCATTGATTCAAGGGAGGAAAGCATAATTCTGTCATTATATAAAGCCCTGGTAAGACCTCACCTTGAGTTTGGAGTGCAGTTCTGGGCACCGATTGCTAAAAAAGATATTGCAGAACTAGAAAAAGTTCAGAGAAGGGCCGCAAAGCTAATAAGGGGATTGGAGAAATTAACCTATGAGGAGAGGCTAGCCAAACTGGGTCTGTTCTCTTTAGAAAAAAGGCGCTTGAGAGGTGACATGATTACTTTATATAAATATATTCAAGGCCCATATACAGAGATGGCAGAAGCTCTTTTTATTCCAAGAAAATTGTTTCTGACGAGGTCATAATTTAAGGTTGGAGGAAAGGAGATTTAATCTCCTGCAACGGAAACGTTTTTTCACTGTAAGAGCAATAAAATTGTGGAACTCATTACCAAAGGAGGTAGTGAATGCCAATACCATAGATTCATTTAAAAATAGTCTGGATAAATTTCTGTATATAAACAAAATTCATGGATATGATTGCTAGTATTAAATGGGTCACATTTTAATGGGGTTATTTAAGCTTAACTGGAGCTTTTTGTAAGTATTTTAGATTTGTATAGGTTGAACTCGATGGACTTCAGTCTTTTTTCAACCTTATCTACTATGTTACTATGTTACTATGTTACAAAATGTCCTTCAAAACCACATTTCTCCTGTTAAGTGTAGTCAGTCCACGGGTCATCCATTACTTATGGGATTATAACTCCTGCCTAACAGGAAGTGCAAGAGGATCATCCAAGCAGAGCTGCTATATAGCTCCTCCCCTCTACGTCATACCCAGTCATTCTCTTGCACCTAACTAAAGATAGGACGTGTGAGAGGACTGTGGTGTGTTAAACTTAGTTTTTATTTCTTCAATCAAAAGTTTGTTATTTTAAACGGCACCGGAGTGTGTTGTTTGTTCTCAGGCAGCATTAGAAGAAGAATCTGCCTGAGTTTTTCTATGATCTTAGCGGTCGTAACTAAGATCCACTTGCTGTTCTCGGCCATTCTGAGGAGTGAGGTAACTTCAGAACAGGGGATAGCATGCAGGGCCCACCTGCAAGGAGGTATGTGCAGTAAACTATTTTCTAAGGAATGGAATTGACTGAGAAAATACTGCTAATACCGATGTAATGTAAGTGCATCCTTAAATGCAGTAGTAGCGACTGGTATCAGGCTGATATGTATGTATGTATACTCTGAGGTATTTCTGGGGAATGGAATTTCACTGAGAAAATACTGTCAATATTAAAGTAATATTTGAGCCTGCACTGCAGTGAAAGCGACTAGCAGCAGGCTTATTAATAACACTTCATAATTTTCAATTTTTAAAACGTTTACTGGCATGTTAATCGTTTTTTCTGAGGTACTTGGTGATAAAACTTTATGGGCATGATTTTTACCACATGGCTGTCGTTTTTTTCTGAATAAAAACAGTTTACTGAGCTTTCCCACTGTTGTAATATGAGTGGGAGGGGCCTATTTTAGCGCTTTATTGCGCAGTAAAAATTTAGTCACAGTCTTCCTATTTCTTCCTCCATGATCCAGGACGTCTCTACAGAGCCCAGGGGTCTCCAAAATTAGTTTGAGGGAGGTAATCAGTCACAGCAGACCTGTGACAGTGTGTTTGACTGTGATAAAAACGTTTATTATTTCAACTGTTATCCGTTTTGGGTATTAAGGGGTTAATCATCCTTTTGCTGGTGGGTGCAATCCTCTGCTAACTTTATACATTTTCTGTTAAAATTTGGTTGGTTTAACATATTTGGTTCATTGTTAATTCAACTGTGTCACATTTTTATGTTTCTTAAAGGCGCAGTAGCGTTTTTTATATAGCTTGTAAATTTATTTAAAATTTTTTTCCAAGCTTGCTAGTGTTATTGCTAGTCTGTTTAAACATGTCTGACACAAATGAATCTGTTTGTTCACTATGTTTAAAGGCCAATGTGGAGCCCAATAGAAATTTGTGCACTCAATGTATAGATGTTACTTTGAATAAAAGTCAAACTTTATATGTTAAAAGAATATCACCAGACAACGAGGGGGAAGTTATGCCGACTAACTCTCCTCACGTCTCAGTACCTTTGCCTCCCGCTCAGGAGGTGCGTGATATTGTGGCGCCAAGTACATCAGGGCGGCCCATACAAATCACTTTGCAAGACATGGCTAATGTTATGACTGAAGTACTATCTAAATTGCCAGAATTAAGAGGTAAACGCGATCACTCTGGGGTAAGAACAGAGTGCGCTGATAATAGTAGAGCCATGTCTGATACTGCGTCACAATTTGCAGAACATGAGGACGGAGAGCTTCATTCTGTGGGTGACGGATCTGATCCAAGCAAACTGGATTCAGAGATTTCAAATTTTAAATTTAAGCTTGAGAACCTCCGTGTATTACTAGGGGAGGTATTAGCGGCTCTGAATGATTGTAACACGGTTGCAATTCCAGAGAAAGTATGTAGGCTGGATAAATATTTTGCGGTACCGGCGTGTACTGACGTTTTTCCTATACCTAAAAGGCTTACAGAAATTGTTAACAAGGAGTGGGATAGACCCGGTGTGCCCTTTTCACCCCCTCCTATATTTAGAAAAATTTTTCCAATAGACGCAACCACACGGGACCTATGGCAGATGGTCCCTAAGGTGGAGGGAGCAGTTTCTACTCTGGCTAAGCGCACCACTATCCCTATGGAGGATAGCTGTGCTTTTTCAGATCCAATGGATAAAAAGTTAGAGGGTTACCTTAAGAAAATGTTTGTTCAGCAAGGTTTTATATTACAACCCCTTGCATGCATCGCGCCTGTCACTGCTGCGGCGGCATTCTGGTTTGAGTCTCTGGAAGAGACCCTTAGCACAGCTCCATTGGATGAGATTATGAACAAGCTTAAAGCCCTTAAGCTAGCTAATTCATTTATTTCTGATGCCGTAGTACACTTAACCAAACTTACGGCTAAGAACTCCGGATTCGCCATTCAAGCTCGCAGAGCGCTGTGGCTTAAATCCTGGTCAGCTGATGTGACTTCTAAATCTAAATTGCTTAATATTCCTTTCAAAGGGCAGACATTATTCGGGCCCGGCTTGAAAGAGATTATCGCTGACATTACTGGAGGTAAGGGCCATGCCCTGCCTCAAGACAGGGCCAAACCAAAGGCTAAACAGTCTAATTTTCGTGCCTTTCCTAACTTCAAGGCAGGAGCAGCATCAACTTCCTCCGCTCCAAGACAGGAAGGAACTGTTGCTCGCTACAGACAGGGCTGGAAACCTAACCAGTCCTGGAACAAGGGCAAGCAGGCCAGAAAACCTGCTGCTGCCCCTAAGACAGCATGAAGTGAGGGCCCCCGATCCGGAAACGGATCTAGTGGGGGGCAGACTTTCTCTCTTCGCCCAGGCTTGGGCAAGAGATGTCCAGGATCCCTGGGCGTTGGAGATCATATCTCAGGGATATCTTCTGGACTTCAAAGCTTCTCCTCCACAAGGGAGATTTCATCTTTCAAGGTTATCAGTAAACCAGATAAAGAAAGAGGCGTTTCTACGCTGTGTACAAGACCTCTTAATAATGGGAGTGATCCACCCAGTTCCGCGGTCGGACACGGGCAAGGATTCTATTCAAATCTGTTTGTGGTTCCCAAAAAAGAGGGAACCTTCAGACCAATCTTGGACTTAAAGATCCTAAACAAATTCCTAAGAGTTCCATCGTTCAAAATGGAAACTATTCGAACCATCTTACCCATGATCCAAGAGGGTCAGTACATGACCACAGTGGATTTAAAGGATGCCTACCTTCACATACCGATTCACAAGGATCATTACCGGTATCTAAGATTTGCCTTCCTAAACAGGCATTACCAGTTTGTAGCTCTTCCCTTCGGGTTAGCTACGGCTCCAAGAATCTTTACAAAGGTTCTGGGCTCTCTTCTGGCGGTACTAAGACCGCGAGGCATAGCGGTAGCTCCGTACCTAGACGACATTCTGATACAAGCGTCAAGTTTCCAAACTGCCAAGTCTCATACAGAGTTAGTTCTGGCATTTCTAAGGTCGCATGGGTGGAAGGTGAACGTAGAAAAGAGTTCTCTATTGCCACTCACAAGAGTTCCCTTTCTAGGGACTCTTATAGATTCTGTAGAAATGAAAATTTACCTGACGGAGGACAGGTTATCAAAACTTCTAAATGCTTGCTGTGTCCTTCATTCCATTCAACACCCGTCAGTGGCTCAGTGCATGGAGGTAATCGGCTTAATGGTAGCGGCAATGGACATAGTACCATTTGCGCGCCTGCATCTCAGACCGCTGCAATTGTGCATGCTAAGTCAGTGGAATGGGGATTACTCAGATTTGTCCCCTCTGCTAAATCTGGATCAAGAGACCAGAGATTCTCTTCTATGGTGGCTTTCTCGGCCACATCTGTCCAAGGGGATGCCCTTCCGCAGGCCAGATTGGACGATTGTAACAACAGACGCCAGCCTTCTAGGTTGGGGCGCAGTCTGGAATTCCCTGAAGGCTCAGGGATCATGGACTCAGGAGGAGAGACTCCTTCCAACAAACATTCTGGAATTAAGAGCAATTTTCAATGCTCTTCTGGCTTGGCCTCAGTTAGCAACTCTGAGGTTCATCAGGTTTCAGTCGGACAACATCACGACTGTGGCTTACATCAACCATCAAGGAGGAACAAGGAGTTCCCTAGCGATGATGGAAGTCTCAAAGATAATTCGCTGGGCAGAGTCTCACTCTTGCCACCTGTCAGCGATCCACATCCCAGGCATGGAGAACTGGGAGGCGGATTTTCTAAGTCGCCAGACCTTTCATCCGGGGGAGTGGGAACTTCATCCGGAGGTGTTTGCCCAACTGCTTCATCATTGGGGCAAACCAGATCTGGATCTCGCCAGAACGCCAAGCTTCCTTGTTACGGATCCAGGTCCAGGGACCCGGGAGCGGTGCTGATAGATGCTCTGACAGCACCTTGGGTCTTCAACATGGCTTATGTGTTTCCACCTTTCCCGATGCTTCCTCGATTGATTGCCAGGATCAAACAGGAGAGAGCATCGGTGATTCTAATAGCGCCTGCGTGGCCACGCAGGACCTGGTATGCAGATCTAGTGGACATGTCGTCCTGTCCACCATGGTCTCTGCCTCTGAGACAGGACCTTCTGATTCAGGGTCCTTTCAAACATCCAAATCTAATTTCTCTGAGGCTGACTGCATGGAGATTGAACGCTTGATTCTATCAAAGCGTGGATTCTCGGAGTCAGTGATTGATACCTTAATACAGGCTAGGAAACCTGTTACCAGGAAAATTTACCATAAAATATGGCGTAAATACTTATATTGGTGCGAATCCAAGAGTTACTCATGGAGTAAGGTTAGGATTCCTAGGATATTGTCTTTTCTACAAGAAGGTTTAGAAAAGGGTTTATCTGCTAGTTCGTTAAAGGGACAGATTTCAGCTCTGTCTATCCTTTTACACAAACGTCTGGCAGAAGTTCCAGACGTTCAGACTTTTTGTCAGGCTTTGGCTAGGATTAAGCCTGTGTTTAAGACTGTTGCTCCGCCGTGGAGCTTAAACTTAGTTCTTAACGTTCTGCAGGGTGTTCCGTTTAAACCCCTTCATTCCATCGATATCAAGCTGTTATCTTGGAAAGTTCTGTTTTTAATGGCTATTTCCTCGGCTCGAAGAGTCTCTGAGTTATCGGCCTTACATTGTGATTCCCCTTATCTGATTTTTCATTCAGACAAGGTAGTTCTGCGTACTAAACCTGGGTTCTTACCTAAGGTTGTCACTAACAAGAATATCAATCAAGAGATTGTTGTTCCATCATTGTGCCCTAACCCTTCTTCAAAGAAGGAACGACTTTTGCACAATCTGGACGTCGTCCGTGCCCTGAAATTTTATTTGCAGGCAACTAAAGATTTTCGTCAAACTTCTTCCCTGTTTGTCGTTTATTCTGGACAGAGGAGAGGTCAAAAAGCTTCGGCTACCTCTCTCTCTTTTTGGCTTCGTAGCATAATACGTTTAGCCTATGAGACTGCTGGACAGCAGCCTCCTGAAAGGATTACAGCTCATTCTACTAGAGCTGTGGCTTCCACTTGGGCCTTTAAGAATGAGGCCTCTGTTGAACAGATTTGCAAGGCTGCAACTTGGTCTTCACTTCACACTTTTTCAAAATTTTACAAATTTGACACTTTTGCTTCTTCGGAGGCTGTTTTTGGGAGAAAGGTTCTACAGGCAGTGGTTCCTTCCGTGTAAAAGATCCTGCCTGTCCCTCCCGTCATCCGTGTACTTTTAGCTTTGGTATTGGTATCCCATAAGTAATGGATGACCCGTGGACTGACTACACTTAACAGGAGAAAATATAATTTATGCTTACCTGATAAATTCATTTCTCCTGTAGTGTAGTCAGTCCACGGCCCGCCCTGTTTTTACGGCAGGTCTAAATTTTAATTAAACTCCAGTCACCACTGCACCCTATAGTTTCTCCTTTCTCGTATGGTTTCGGTCGAATGACTGGATATGACGTAGAGGGGAGGAGCTATATAGCAGCTCTGCTTGGGTGATCCTCTTGCACTTCCTGTTAGGGAGGAGTTATAATCCCATAAGTAATGGATGACCCGTGGACTGACTACACTACAGGAGAAATGAATTTATCAGGTAAGCATAAATTATATTTTCTTCAGAGTGGTGAATAGGTGATCCCACAGAACGGAGTCAAAAGCCTTCACCGCGTCTACCGTTATTAAGGCAAAATCTTGTTGTGTCTTTGACTCCACTCTGTGTGATGCTAAGGCGTGTTCAATTAGTGTCATTGCTTTCCTTATATTCTTTTGCGCTGTCCTTCCTGGGATAAAACCAGTCTGAAAAATATTAATTATTTCTCCTATTACACCTTTAAGGCGACCTGCTAAAATACTAGCCATGATTTTATAATCGCTATTGAGCAATGATATTGTTCTATAGGAATCCATTGAGGTTGGATCCTTACCCTTCTTAAGTATTAATATAATGTTTGATGCTATGAAACATTTGGATGATTCTTTGTGCTGTATAAAGTATAGATTAAATAGATTTGTTAATGTAGGGGCAATTGTCTCTCAGAGTATCTTATAAAATTCGTCTGGTATTTGATCAAGGCCACGCGCTTTACCCATGGCTAGCTCATTAATTGCTTTTAGTGTTTCTTCTAAAGTAATTTCTTTGTTCATTATTAGTAATTGATCCGGTCAAATTTTCGGTAAGTTAAGTTCATGCCAAAAACCCTCTTTAGCTTCTTTATCTATTTCTACAGAAGACAATCGGCTAGATTTAGAGTTGGGCGGGAGCCGTGAAAACCAGCGTTAGAGGCTCCTAACGCTGGTTTTTACCGCCCTCTGGTATTTGGAGTCAGTCAGGAAAGGGTCTAACGCTCACTTTACAGCCGCGACTTTTCCATACCGCAGATCCCCCTACGCCATTTGCGTATCCTATCTTTTCAATGGGATCTTTCTAACGCCGGTATTTAGAGTCTTGGCTGAAGTGAGCGTTAGAACTCTAACGACAAAACTCCAGCCGCAGAAAAAAGTCAGTAGTTAAGAGCTTTCTGGGCTAACGCCGGTTTATAAAGCTTTTAACTACTGTGCTCTAAAGTACACTAACACCCATAAACTACCTATGTACCCCTAAACCGAGGCCCCCCCCACATCGCCGCCACTCTATTAAAATTGTTTAACCCCTAATCTGCCGCTCCGTACACCGCCGCCACCTACATTATCCCTATGTACCCCTAATCTGCTGCCCCTAATACCGCCGACACCTACATAATATTTATTAACCCCTAATCTGCCGCCCCCAACGTCGCCGCCACCTACCTATACTTATTAACCCCTAATCTGCCGACCGCACCTAAACTATAATAAATGTATTAACCCCTAATCCGCCTCACTCCCGCCTCAATAACCCTATAATAAATAGTATTAACCCCTAATCTGCCCTCCCTAACATCGCCGACACCTAACTTCAAGCATTAACCCCTAATCTGCCGACCGGAGCTCACCGCTACTCTAATAAATGTTTTAACCCCTAAAGCTAATTCTAACCCTAACCCTAACACCCCCCTAAGTTAAATATAATTTTTATCTAACGAAATAAATTAACTCTTATTAAATAAATTATTCCTATTTAAAGCTAAATACTTACCTGTAAAATAAACCCTAATATAGCTACAATATAACGAATAATTTTATTGTAGCTATTTTAGGATTAATATTTATTTTACAGGCAACTTTGTATTTATTTTAACCAGGTACAATAGCTATTAAATAGTTAATAACTATTTAATAGTTACCTAGTTAAAATAATTACAAAATTACCTGTAAAATAAATCCTAACCTAAGTTACAATTAAACCTAACACTACACTATCAATAAATTAATTAAATAAAATACCTACAATTAAACATAACACTACACTATCAATAAATTAATTAAATAAAATACCTACAAATAACTACAATTAAATAAACTAACTAAAGTACAAAAAATAAAAAAGAACTAAGTTACAAAAAATATTTTTTTTTTACAAACATTAGAAAAATATTACAACAATTTTAAACTAATTACACCTACTCTAAGCCCCCTAATAAAATAACAAAGCCCCCCCCCCAAAAAAAAATGCCCTACCCTATTCTAAATTAAAAAAGTTCAAAGCTCTTTTACCTTACCAGCCCTTAAAAGGGCCCTTTGTGGGGCATGCCCCAAAGAATTCAGCTCTTTTGCCTGTAAAAGAAAAATACAACCCCCCCAACATTAAAACCCACCACCCACATAACCCTAATCTAACCCAAACCCCCCTTAAATAAACCTAACACTACCCCCCTGAAGATCATCCTACCTTGTCTTCACCACACCGGGTATCACACCGATCCGTCCTGGCTCCGAAGTCTTCATCCAAGCCCAAGCAGGGGCTGGAGATCCATAATCCAGCTGAAGTCTTCTATCAAGCGTCGGCTGAAGAGGTCCAGAAGAGGCTCCAAAGTCTTCATCCTATCCAGGAAGAAGAGGAGATCCGGACCGGCAACCATCTTGATCCAAGCGGCATCTTCTATCTTCATCCGATGACGAACGGCTCCATCTTGAAGACCTCCAGCGCGGATCTATCCTCTTCTTCCGACGTCCAACTGAAGAATGAAGGTTCCTTTAAGGGACGTCATCCAAGATGACGTCCCTCGAATTCCGATTGGCTGATAGGATTCTATCAGCCAATCGGAATTAAGGTAGGAATATTCTGATTGGCTGATGGAATCAGCCAATCAGATTCAAGTTCAATCCGATTGGCTGATTGGATCAGCCAATCAGATTGAGCTCGCATTCTATTGGCTGTTCCGATCAGCCAATAGAATGCAAGCTCAATCTGATTGGCTGATCCAATCAGCCAATCGGATTGAACTTGAATCTGATTGGCTGATTCCATCAGCCAATCAGAATATTCCTACCTTAATTCCGATTGGCTGATAGAATCCTATCAGCCAATCGGAATTCGAGGGACGCCATCTTGGATGACGTCCCTTAAAGGAACCTTCATTCTTCAGTTGGACGTCGGAAGAAGAGGATAGATCCGCGCTGGAGGTCTTCAAGATGGAGCCGTTCGTCATCGGATGAAGATAGAAGATGCCGCTTGGATCAAGATGGTTGCCGGTCCGGATCTCCTCTTCTTCCCGGATAGGATGAAGACTTTGGAGCCTCTTCTGGACCTCTTCAGCCGATGCTTGATAGAAGACTTCAGCCGGATTATGGATTGCCAGCCCCTGCTTGGGCTTGGATGAAGACTTTGGAGCCAGGACGGATCGGTGTGATACCTGGTGTGGTGAAGACAAGGTAGGATGATCTTCAGGGGGGTAGTGTTAGGTTTATTTAAGGGGGGTTTGGGTTAGATTAGGGGTATGTGGGTGGTGGGTTTTAATGTTGGGGGGGGGTTGTATTTTTCTTTTACAGGCAGAAGAGCTGAATTCTTTGGGGCATGCCCCACAAAGGGCCCTTTTAAGGGCTGGTAAGGTAAAAGAGCTTTGAACTTTTTTAATTTAGAATAGGGTAGGGCATTTTTTTATTTTGGGGGGCTTTGTTATTTTATTAGGGGGCTTAGAGTAGGTGTAATTAGTTTAAAATTGTTGTAATATTTTTCTAATGTTTGTAAATATTTTTTTATTTTTTGTAACTTAGTTCTTTTTTATTTTTTGTACTTTAGTTAGTTTATTTAATTGTAGTTATTTGTAGGTATTTAATTTAATTAATTTATTGATAGTGTAGTGTTATGTTTAATTGTAGGTATTTTATTTAATTAATTTATTGATAGTGTAGTGTCAGGTTTAATTGTAACTTAGGTTAGGATTTATTTTACAGGTAATTTTGTAATTATTTTAACTAGGTAACTATTAAATAGTTATTAACTATTTAATAGCTATTGTACCTGGTTAAAATAAATACAAAGTTGCCTGTAAAATAAATATTAATCCTAAAATAGCTACAATATAATTATTTGTTATATTGTAGCTATATTAGGGTTTATTTTACAGGTAAGTATTTAGCTTTAAATAGGAATAATTTATTTAATAAGAGTTAATTTATTTCGTTAGATAAAAATTATATTTAATTTAGGGGGTTGTTAGGGTTAGGGTTAGAATTAGCTTTAGGGGTTAAAAAATGTATTAGAGTAGCGGTGAGCTCCGGTCGGCAGATTAGGGGTTAATAATTGAAGTTAGGTGTCGGCGATGTTAGGGGGGGCAGATTAGGGGTTAATACTATTTATTATAGGGTTATTGAGGCGGGAGTGAGGCGGATTAGGGGTTAATAACTTTATTATAGTAGCGGTGAGATGCGGTCGGAAGATTAGGGGTTAATTATTGTAGGTAGCTGGCGGCGACGTTGTGGGGGGCAGATTAGGGGTTAATAAATATAATATAGGGGTCGGCGGTGTTAGGGGCAGCAGATTAGGGGTACATAGGGATAATGTAGGTTGCTGCGGTGTACGGAGCGGCAGATTAGGGGTTAATAATAAAATGCAGGGGTCAGCGATAGCGGCGGTGGCAGAATAGGGGTTAATAAGTGTAAGGTTAGGGGTGTTTAGACTCGGGGTACATGTTAGAGCGTTAGGTGCAGACTTAGGAAGTGTTTCCCCATAGTAAACAATGGGGCCGCGTTAGGAGCTGAGCGCTGCTTTTTTGCAGGTGTTAGGTTTTTTTTCAGCTCAAACTGCTCATTGTTTCCTATGGGGGAATCGTGCACGAGCACGTTTTTGACGATGGCCGCGTCCGTAAGCACCGCTGGTATTGAGAGTTGCAGTTGCGGTAAATATGCTATACGCTCCTTTTTTGGAGCCTAACGCAGCCCTTCTGTGAACTCTAAATACCAGCGGTATTTAAAAAGGTGCGGCCAGAAAAAAGCACGCGTAGCTAACGCACCCCTTTGGCCGCAAAACTCTAAATCTAGCCGAATATTTTTTGAAAATATTTCTGAAATTGTGTTAAAATATCCTTGGGATTATTATACTTTACTCCCTCAGAGACAATTGTCCCAATGTAATTGTTCCTTTTCCTGCTCTTAGACAGATTGGCAAGCATTTTGGCAGATTTAGGAGAGAATCTACCAAACATTGCTTTATTTTTAATCTCTTCTTGAACCTGTCGTTGGTCAAGGAAAGTTTCTCTTTCTGATCTAGCCTTTTGATAGATCTTCCAGTTACTATTATTTAGAATTTCTATATATCTAGCATACTTATTTTTGAGTTGATTAGATAATTGGGTGTCACTATTTCTAAATTTTCTCTTTCTAATTATCATGTATGCTTTTATCTCCCCTCTAAGGTATGCTTTTGCGGCTTTCCAATATATTTCTCCCTTGGAGCAATATTCTCTATTAAAAGAGTCATATTCCCTCCATTTCTGTATCAGCCAATTTCTGAAATTGACATTGGAAGATAGAAAGGAGGGAAAAAAGAATTTTCCACTTTGAGTTTTTCATCTTTCCCCGCCTGTACAGATAACGAAATAATTGCATGATCTGTTATGATTATATTTTGGATATCTGTGATAATTTCTATATTTAATAAAGCTTCACTTATTAAGAACATATCGATTCTTGAAAAGTTGTGATGTGCTTTAGATTCACACGTAAATTGCCTTTCGTCTGGGTGTTGAATTCTACAGATATCCTTGATATTTATGAAGCCGTCAACCGCAAATACGCCGGAATTCCGCAGCGTAATTGTTGCGAGCTTGATCCGACTTTGTTATCAAAGCCTACAGACCGGCAAAAGTGGAAATCTGTGACGTAACATACGATCCGCCGGTCTCAATCCGACACAGATCGATGCTTACGTCATTACAGATGTTCCAAATACACATTCGGCCCTATTTGACACCTTTTCCCATTTATCAAATTTCTAACAGGTACGCTCGCGGCTATTCCGGCCCAGCGTACCTGGTTTTCAATCCGCCACCCTGGAGGCCGCGCATGCCATAGGAATCAATTGGAGTCTGAAAGCACCGAAAGCTTATGTTCGATGCTGCCAGATATCTCATTGATTTCTATGGTTGAAAAAAAGTAATGTTTACGCCTAACACTCTAACATAAGCCCCGAGTCTAAACACCTCTAATCTGCCGCCCCCTACATCGGCGCCACCTACATAATGTTATTAACCCCTATCCTGCCGCTCCCGGACCCCGCCGCCACCTAAATAAACGCATTAACCCCTATCCCGCCGCTCCCAGACTCTGCCGCCACCTAAATAAACGTATTAACCCCTAAAATTATTTAAATCTACTATTTAACCTTATTAAAAATTACAAAAAAATAAACGCTAAGTTACAAAAAAAACAAAACACATTATCAAAAATAAAAACAAATTACACCTAATCTAATAGCCCTATCAAAATAAAAAAGCCCCCCAAAATAAAAAAAACCATAGCCTACAATAAACTACCAATGGCCATAAAAAGGGCCTTTTGTGGGGCATTGCCCCAAAGAAATCAGCTCTTTTACCTGTAAAAAAAAATACAAACACCCCCCAACAGTAAAACCCACCACCACCCAACCAACCAACCCCCCCAAATAAAAACCTTATCTAAAATAACCTAAGCTCCCCATTGCCCTAAAAAAGGGCATTTGTATGGGCATTGCCCTTTAAAAGGGCATTTAGCTCTTTTACCTGCCCAGACCCTTCTCGAAAAAAAAAAAAACCCACCCAAAAAACCCTTAAATAAACCTAACACTAACCCCCGACGATCCACTTACAGTTCTTGAAGTCCCACTTGAAGGATCCATCCAGCCGGCAAGAATTCTTCATCCGGACGACCTCTTCCATCTTCATCCAGCCGGCGAAGTCTTCATCCAGACGGCATCTTCTATCTTCATCCATCCGACGTGGAGCGGGTCCATCCTGAAGACATCCGGCGTGGAGCTCCTCTTCAATACGGTCGCTGCCGTAAACTGGAACTTGAATGCAAGTGACGTCATCCAAGATGGCGTCCCTTGCATTCCTATTGGTTGAAAGGTTCCAATCAGCCAATAGGATTAGAGCTGCTAAAATCCTATTGGCTGTTCCAATCAGCCAATAGGATTTGAGCAGCTCTCATCCTATTGGCTGTTCCAATCAGCCAATAGGATTGGCTGCTCCATTTTACGGCAGCGACCATATTGAAGAGGAGCTCCTCGCCGGGTGTCTTCAGGATGGACCCTCTCCCCGCCGGATGGATGAAGATAGAAGATGCCGTCTGGATGAAGACTTCGCCGGCTGGATGAAGATGGAAGAGGACTCCCGGATGAAGACTTCTTGCCGCCCGGGTGAAGACTTCTTGCCGGCTGGATGGATCCTTTAAGCGGGACTTTAATAACTGTAAGTGGATCGTCGGGGGTTAGTGTTAGGTTTATTTAAGGGTTTTTTGGGTGGGTTTTATTTTTAGAGTAGGGTCTGGGCAGGTAAAAGAGCTAAATGCCCTTTTAAGGGCAATGCCCGTACAAATGCCCTTTTCAGGGCATTGGGGAGCTTAGGTTATTTTAGATATGGTTTTTATTTGGGGGGTTGCTTGGTTGGGTGGGGGGTTTTACTGTTGGGGATGTTTGTATTTTTTTTTACAGGTAAAAGAACTGATTTATTTGAGGCAAGTTGCAAGAGGATCACCCACAGCAGAGCTGCTATATAGCTCCTCCCCTCACTGCCATATCCAGTCATTCTCTTGCAACTCTCAACAAAGATGGACGAAGTAAGAGGAGAGTGGTGTATTATAGTTAGTTTTTTAACTTCAATCAAAAGTTTGTTATTTTTAAATGGTACCGGAGTGTACTGTTTCATCTCAGGCAGCATTAGAAGAAGAATCTGCCTGTGATTTCTATGATCTTAGCAGAAGTAACTAAGATCCACTGCCGTTCTCACATATTCTGAGGAGTGAAGTAACTTCAGAGGGGGAATGGCGTGCAGGTTTTCCTGCAATAAGGTATGTGCAGTTAACATATTTCTAGGGATGGAATTTGCTAGAAAAATGCTGCTGATACCGGATTAATGTAAGTTAAGCCTTAAATGCAGTGATAGCGACTGGTATCAGGCTTATTAACAGAGATACATACTCTTATAAAAGTGCAATATAAAACGTTTGCTGGCATGTTTAATCGTTTTTATATATGCTTGGTGATAAAACTTATTGGGGCCTAGTTTTTTTTCCACATGGCTGGCTTGATTTTTGCCTAGAAACAGTTTCCTGAGGCTTTACACTGTTGTAATATGAGTGGGAAGGGCCTATTTTAGTGCTTTTCTGTGCAGATAAAAATACTGACAGAGACATTCAGCTTCCCTCTGCATGATACAGGACATCTCTGAAGGGCTCAAAAGGCTTCAAAGTCATGTTTGAGGAGGGTAACAACCTGTGGCAGTTGTGACTGTGTTTAAAAAAAACAAAAAAAAAAAAACGTTTTTGTCATTTATTATTCTGTTTTTGTTATTAAGGGGTTAATCATCCATTTGCAAGTGGGTGCAATGCTCTGCTGACTTGTTACATACACTGTAAAAATTTTGTTAGTGTAACTGCCTTTTTTCACTGTTATTTCAAATTTTGTCAAAATTTGTTTCTCTTAAAGGCACTGTAACGTTTTTTATATTGCTTGTTAACTTGCTTTAAAGTGTTTTCCAAGCTTGCTAGTCTCATTGCTAGTCTGTACAAACATGTCTGAAACAGAGGATACTTGTTCATTATGTTTAAAAGCCATGCTGGAGCCCCATAGGAGAATGTGTACTAAATGTATTGATTTCACCTTAAACAGTAAAGATCAGTCTTTATCTACAAAAGAATTGTCACCAGAGGGGTCTGTCGAGGGGGAAGTTATGCCGACTAACTCTCCCCACGTGTCGGACCCTTCGTCTCCCCCGCTCAAGGGACGCACGCTAATATGGCGCCAAGTACATCAGGGACGCCCATAGCGATTACTTTGCAGGACATGGCTGCAATCATGAATAATACCCTGTCAGAGGTATTATCCAGATTGCCTGAATTGAGAGGCAAGCGTGATAGCTCTGGGGTTAGACGAGATACAGAGCGCGTAGATGCTGTAAGAGCCATGTCTGATACTGCGTCACAATATGCAGAACCTGAGGACGGAGAGCTTCAGTCTGTGGGTGACATCTCTGAATCGGGGAGACCTGATTCAGAGATTTCTAATTTTAAATTTAAGCTTGAGAACCTCCGTGTATTGCTTGGGGAGGTATTAGCTGCTCTGAATGACTGTGACATAATTGCAGTGCCAGAGAAATTGTGTAGGCTGGATAAATACTATGCAGTGCCGGTGAGTACTGATGTTTTTCCAATACCTAAAAGGCTTACAGAAATTATTAGTAAGGAGTGGGATAGGCCCGGTGTGCCCTTTTCCCCACCTCCTATATTTAGAAAAATGTTTCCAATAGATGCCACTACACGGGACTTATGGCAGACTGTCCCTAAGGTGGAGGGAGCAGTTTCTACTTTAGCAAAGCGTACCACTATCCCGGTTGAGGACAGTTGTGCTTTTTCAGATCCAATGGATAAAAAATTAGAGGGTTACCTTAAGAAAATGTTTATTTAACAAGGTTTTATTTTACAGCCCCTTGCATGCATTGCGCCTGTCACTGCTGCGGCGGCATTCTGGTTTGAGGCCCTGGAAGAGGCCATCCATACAGCTCCATTGACTGAAATTGTTGACAAGCTTAGAACTCTTAAGCTAGCTAACTCATTTGTTTCTGATGCCATTGTTCATTTGACTAAACTAACGGCTAAGAATTCCGGATTCGCCATCCAGGCGCGTAGGGCGCTATGGCTCAAATCCTGGTCAGCTGATGTGACTTCAAAGTCTAAATTACTCAACATTCCTTTCAAGGGGCAGACCTTATTCGGGCCTGGTTTGAAAGAAATTATTGCTGACATTTCTGGAGGTAAGGGTCATACCCTTCCTCAGGACAGGGCCAAATCAAAGGCCAAACAGTCTAATTTTCGTGCCTTTCGAAATTTCAAGGCAGGTGCAGCATCAACTTCCTCTGCTTGAAAACAAGAGGGAACTTTTGCTCAATCCAAGCAGGCCTGGAAACCTAACCAGTCCTGGAACAAGGGCAAGCAGGCCAGAAAGCCTGCTGCTGCCTCTAAGACAGCATGAAGGAGCAGCCCCCTATCCGACAACGGATCTAGTAGGGGGCAGACTCTCTCTCTTCGCTCAGGCGTGGACAAGAGATGTTCAGGATCCCTGGGCGTTGGAGATCATATCTCAGGGATATCTTCTGGACTTCAAAGCTTCTCCTCCACAAGGGAGATTTCACCTTTCAAGATTATCAGCAAACCAGATAAAGAAAGAGGCATTCCTAAGCTGCGTACAAGATCTCCTTGTAATGGGAGTGATCCATCCAGTTCCGCGGACGGAACAAGGACAGGGGTTTTATTCAAATCTGTTTGTGGTTCCCAAAAAAGAGGGAACCTTCAGACCAATTTTGGATTTAAAGATCCTAAACAAATTCCTCAGAGTTCCGTCATTCAAGATGGAAACTTTTCGAGCCATTTTACACATGACCCCAGTGGACTTAAAGGATGCCTACCTTCACATTCCGATTCACAAGAATCATCATCAGTTCCTGAGGTTTGCCTTTCTAGACAGGCATTACCAATTTGTAGCTCTTCCATTCGGGTTGGCTACAGCCCCAAGAATTTTTACAAAGGTTCTGGGCTCACTTCTGGCGGTCCTAAGACCGCGAGGCATAGCGGTGGCTCCTTACCTGGACGACATCCTGATACAGGCGTCAAGCTTTCAAATTGCCAAATCTCATACAGAGATAGTTCTGGCATTCCTGAGGTCGCATGGGTGGAAAGTGAACGAAGAAAAGAGTTCTCTATCTCCTCTCACAAGGGTTTCCTTCCTATGGACTCTAATAGATTCTGTAGAAATGAAAATTTACCTGACGGAGTCCAGGTTATCAAAACTTCTAAATGCTTGCCGTGTTCTTCACTCCATTCCTCGCCCCACGGTGGCTCAGTGCATGGAAGTAATCGGCTTAATGGTAGCGGCGATGGACATAGTGCCATTCTCACGCCTGCATCTCAGACCGCTGCAATTATGCATGCTCAGTCACTGGAATGGGGATTACACAGATTTGTCCCCTCTACTAAATCTGGATCAGGAAACCAGAGATTCTCTTCTCTGGTGGTTATCTCGGGCCCATCTGTCCAAGGGTATGACCTTTCGCAGACCAGATTGGACAATTGTAACAACAGATGCCAGCCTTCTAGGTTGGGGTGCAGTCTGGAACTCCCTGAAGGCTCAGGGTTCATGGACTCAGGAGGAGAAACTCCTCCCAATAAATATTCTGGAGTTAAGAGCAATATTCAATGCTCTTCTGGCTTGGCCTCAGCTAGCAACACTGAGGTTCATCAGATTTCAGTCGGACAACATCACGACTGTGGCTTACATCAACCATCAAGGGGGAACCAGGAGTTCCCTAGCGATGTCAGAAGTCTCCAAGATAATTCGCTGGGCAGAGACTCACTCTTGCCACCTGTCAGCGATCCATATCCCAGGTGTAGAGAACTGGGAGGCGGATTTTCTAAGTCGTCAGACTTTTCATCCGGGGGAATGGGAACTCCATCCGGAGGTGTTTGCTCAATTGGTTCTCCGTTGGGGCAAACCAGAATTGGATCTCATGGCGTCTCGCCAGAACGCCAAGCTTCCTTGTTACGGATCCAGGTCCAGGGACCCAGAAGCGGCACTGATAGATGCTCTAGCAGTGCCTTGGTTCTTCAACCTGGCTTATGTGTTTCCACCGTTTCCTTTGCTCCCTCGTCTGATTGCCAAAATCAAACAGGAGAGAGCATCTGTGATATTGATAGCGCCTGCGTGGCCACGCAGGACCTGGTATGCAGACCTAGTGGACATGTCATCCTTTCCACCATGGACTCTGCCTCTGAGACAATACCTTCTAATACAAGGTCCTTTCAATCATCCGAATCTACTTTCTCTGAGACTGACTGCATGGAGATTGAACGCTTGATCCTATCAAAGCGTGGCTTCTCCGAGTCAGTAATTGATACCTTAATACAGGCACGAAAGCCTGTCACCAGGAAAATTTACCACAAGATATGGCGTAAATATCTTCATTGGTGTGAATCCAAGAATTACTCATGGAGTAGGGTTAGGATTCCTAGGATATTGTCCTTCCTCCAAGAGGGTTTGGACAAAGGATTATCAGCTAGTTCTTTAAAGGGACAGATTTCTGCTCTGTCTATTCTTTTACACAAGCGTCTGGCAGAAGTTCCAGACGTTCAGGCATTTTGTCAGGCTTTAGTTAGAATTAAGCCTATATTTAAACCTGTTGCTCCTCCATGGAGCTTAAACTTGGTTCTTAAAGTCCTTCATTCTATTGATATCAAACTTCTTTCATGGAAAGTTCTTTCTCTGATGGCTATTTCCTCGGCTCGAAGAGTCTCAGAGTTATCTGCCTTACATTGTGATTCTCCTTATCTGATCTTCATTCAGATAAAGTTGTTCTGTGTACAAAACCTGGGTTTTTACCTAAGGTGGTTTCTAACAAGAATATCAATCAAAAGATTGTTGTTCCATCATTATGTCCTAATCCTTCTTCAAAGAAGGAACGTCTTTTGCATAATCTAGACGTAGTCCGTGCCTTGAAGTTTTACTTACAGGCTACTAAAGATTTTCGCCAAACATCTAACCTGTTTGTTGTTTACTCTGGACAGAGGAGAGGTCAGAAGGCCTCGGCAACCTCTCTTTCTTTTTGGCTTCGGAGTATAATCCATTTAGCCTATGAGACTGCTGGACAGCAGCCTCCTGAAAGGATTACAGCTCATTCTACTAGAGCTGTGGCTTCCACCTGGGCCTTTAAAAATGAGACCTCTGTTGAACAGATTTGCAAGGCTGCAACTTGGTCTTCGCTTCATACTTTTTCCAAATTTTCCAAATTTGATACTTTTGCTTCTTCGGAGGCTGTTTTTGGGAGAAAGGTTCTACAGGCAGTGGTTCCTTTCGTTTAAGTTCCTGCCTTGTCCCTCCCATCATCCGTGTACTTTAGCTTTGGTATTGGTATCCCACAAGTAATGTATGATCCGTGGACTGGATACACTTAACAAGAGAAAACATAATTTATGCTTACCTGATAAATTTATTTCTCTTGTAGTGTATCCAGTCCACGGCCCGCCCTGTCCTTTTCAGGCAGGTCTAAATTTTAATTAAACTACAGTCACCACTGCACCCTATGGTTTCTCCTTTCTCGGCTTGTTTCGGTCGAATGACTGGATATGGCAGTGAGGGGAGGAGCTATATAGCAGCTCTGCTGTGGGTGATCCTCTTGCAACTTCCTGTTGGGAAGGAGAATATCCCACAAGTAATGGATGATCCGTGGACTGGATACACTACAAGAGAAATAAATTTATCAGGTAAGCATAAATTATGTTTTTATGGCCATTGGTAGTTTATTGTAGGCTAGGGTTTTTTTTTATTTTGGGGGGCTTTTTTATTTTGATAGGGCTATTAGATAAGGTGTAATTCGTTTTTATTTTTGATAATGTGGTTTTTGTTTTTTTTCGTAATTTAGTGGGGGTTTTTGTAACTTAGCGTTTATTTTTTTTGTAATTTGGTAATTTTTTTTAATTTTTTATATATTTTTTATTAAGGTTTAGTTAATGGCATACAGACAATGCATTTCAGTACAGCTTACATAAAACAAACAAGAAAAAAGGGTATATGCATTAACAAATTCTGTACAACGTGGATATATAGCCTTAAGTAGGGTTAAATGATGAATATAGTGCTTGCCATGAAAACTTTAAGTCTTCCAGCTGGAACCTGGGGCCGCTTTTGGACCTCTGAGTACTAGAGAAGGGACAGATTAACAGAAGACTGCCGTGATCATTAGGGGACCACTCATGGGTCCCAACAGTGAACCTTTGTTTTTAGTTTTGTATGCTATTATCACTATAGGTACCTCACTCAAAAGTATCCACATTTAGATGGAACTGACCAAACATGGAATAACTGACTTCTAGACGCCAAGGTAGGTAACATATAATTCTGACATGATGTAATGAGCAGTTACCTAAAATTATAGAGACTATCACTAAACTTTATTGAGGGGGGACTGTGAGACCCTGAGGTTGACTGTTGAGTATACCACTATCCTCTAAGTGGGAGACAGGAGGCCAAACATATCTGTTGCAAAATAGCAAGGGATATCTGAGTTGTAAGGTCCAGCACCAAGCATCAAGTCATGGGAGGTGAAGTGGATGCACTTGGCAATAACAAGTAAGGGGGTATTGGACACTTGGGAGGTATAATTGAGGGGGGTTTGTAAACAAGGAGTTACTGGGAACGCTACGCTGCCCCGGCCGTAGGCAGCACGGCGTTGAATGTAGCTTTCATGCGTAATTACATTGATAGGGATAAGAGTCATAGTTTAGTACAAGGTTGTTGTGATCGTCTTAAAACTCAAATAAACGACACAATTACTATCATCAGTATGACAAGATGGGGGAACAGCATAAAAATAATTATGTAGCACTGGACAATGAGTATAGGGAGTATGTTAGTGTAATATAAACTGTGAACTGGGGATAAACTCTCCTTAAAATAGAATGCTTGAATCTACTAGTTTGATTTGTAGGCCACCAGTATATTGTAAACTATATAGAGGGCCTTCATTGTAAAACAGCTAGGTAATACTTATCTAAAAACAAAGGTGACCAGCAATTTCTTACCAGTATAGGGTACAGCTATATATATTACTCAAGGTAAATGTTATAAGATATCTCCCTAATTAGATGAGCTGCCCATCTTCTGGCTGCACCAGCACAATCAAACTTACATGTTATTACAGGAGAAATGTCATGGCTACAAGACAGTACTGCGCTATACCATTGGAAAAAGCAAATAAGAACATTAACATCCAGGAGTGTTAATAAAGAGTGGTATAAAGAACTGGATGCTTGCTGCAGTAAAATAAAGGGAGATGCAATTAGCCGTCCTACCAAGTAAGAGCTCCATATGCTGGCAGATCAATAAGATTGCATATTTTAAACCAGGAGGGAACATGTCAACATTGAAAATATTTAGGAGAGGGGGGCCTGGCAAACATTAACAAATAAACAGTACGAATGACATGCAGCGATAGAAAGACAATCTGGGTGGTATGAAACAACTGGGAACAAACCAGAAAAGTCCACAGAGACGTATGAAGTCCTGTAATGGTGTACAACGTTCTACAGTTTTCTCTGACCCCAGTGCGTCTAAATGCTGCGTTAGTAGTATGGCAAACCAGGTCAAAAACTGGGCTAGTTAATTACAGTAGGAAAAAGCTGTTTTAAGATGTTACCATTATAAATCTATCGGCAATGTCCAGTAAGAGCATCATGAACAGTGAAGTGCTTCCCAGATCACACAGTTACTGTTGTCGTAAAGAAAACCCCCTCAGAGTTCCATAAGTTGAGCCTGTTAACCGGCTTTCGTATATTAAAGAAAAGAATAGTTCAGCCGATACCTTCTAAATGAATTATGTTAAATGGCAATGTCCTTTCGCTTATCATAGGTAACATGGTTATTGACATGAGGAAGTTCACCTATGAGTCCCTTCTTTTAACCGATACCAGTCTTTGCAGAGGGAGAGACCTGCTTTGTGCTGTGAATTTTCAGATGTTGCACTAATATTCCTACAAAACAGCGCTTCTCTTTGCTGACCATGGTCTTAAAGCGGTATCTTACCGGGTTCACCGCAGGCTTGCAGATTTGTGTCGGGAGGTGTGAGAACAGGGTGGAACACTCCTTTTGCTTGAACAAAGCTGCTCGTATACTGGGACGTTGCTCTGCCTGTTGAAGCGAGTAGTGTAGGGCGGTGTGGGGGCCAGCTCTGCGGTGCCCTCCCGATCCTGTGAGTAGCCAAACTATGGGTCTCAGAGGCGCGACACAGTAAGCATAGCTGTCACTAGGAGCTCCGCTAATCCCAGCAACAAGTGGCTCACGCAGTGAGTAATCCATCGAGCCGTTACTATAGTCGGTAGGGCAATCTCACCCGGTGCATTTAACGGAGCTAAGGCTGCGGTTTCTATACGTGCCTGTGTCGTTCTCGCTTTTGCCGCCTCACTATCCCCTGGGTGGTAGTAGGGACCTACGGATCTACATAGGGTCTGAGGCCGGGTATCATTTTCCCTCTCATGGAGCTCCGTATTAAGTGAGGATCTATTACTCGCCTGTTTTGCAGCCATGCTGAGCGAATCAAAGGCCTCAGTTATAGATGCCATGAGGGCCGCTTGGTGCAGGTCCACGAGCTCAGTGAGTTCCACAATGATTGCTGTGGTCATTCCCATGTAACCTGGTGGTATGATCTGCCAGTTGATGAGTGTAAATAACGGCAAAGTGTATGCAGCTTCTATCTAAAACTGCTACGCAGTCGGCATTCAGGGATACCGGCTGGGGGGTTGATATGGAGGCCGTAACCTCTGAAAAGTCTCCGGAATATTAGGGCTGCAGATTAGTGTGATATGTAGCTCTATTGATGCAGAATTCAAATTCTAATTTGGGAAGGAAGGTTTGGATAACTAGTAAGTCCATATATCAAAGTTATTGGTAAAAAGATCCTGCAGAGAGAAGCAGCTCAAAATATTTCGACCTAAGATGGGCGCTGCCCGGAAGTTCCCCCGTAATTTGGTAATTTTTAATAAGGTTAAATAGTAGATTTAAATAATTTGAGTGGGGTTAGGGTTTTTTAATATGTAATTTAGTTAATTTAATTGCTAGTTTAATTTAAGTGTAGTATAATAGTTAGGGTAGGTTAATTAATAGTTTAAAAATAGTTTCTTTTAATTCTACAGGTAAGTTTAAATTTATTTTAAGATAGGGATGTTGTAATTTTAATTTAAAGTTAGTGGCTTGTTAGAGGTTTAGGGGTTAATACGTTTATTTAGGTGGCGACGGGGTCCGGGAGCGGCGGGATAGTGGTTAATAACTTTATTTAGGTGGTGGCAGGGTCTGGGAGCAGCGGGATAGGGTTAATACGTTTATTTAGGTGGCGGCAGGTTCCGGGAGTGGCAGGATAGGGGTTAATAACTTTATTTAGGTGGCGGCGGGGTCCGGGAGCGGCAGGATTGGGGTTAAACATTTTAGTATAGTGGCAGCGTTTAGTGACAGGGTATAAATAAAGTTGGTAAAAAACTGAATAGACGCGAGATCGATGACTGCTAGTTAACAACAGTCCGATAATCATCGTCCCGTACTTGGTGTGCGTCTTTTTGACGGCTTTTTTTATAAATATGGAGAGCGTATTCAGGTCCGCAGCCGCGATGTTAGGCGAGGGTATTGGTGCCATCAAATTCAACAAAGTTGATGGCTTGATAAATATCCCCCTAAGGCTCTTGGAGAAATAAGTTAATATCTCTGCTTCTTTTCTAGATCTATGAGAACTCTTATTTCTTAATCTGTCCAGGTAGGGAATAAAAACACTATTAAAATCGCCTCCAATAATCATCTGTGTATTTACCAGATTAACTAATTTGGCAAAAAGTTTATCCCAAAAGTCCGGTCGGCATTCATAGGTTACATAATGTAAACAGAGTCATTAATCTTTAATTCTAAAATCAGATATCTCCCCTCTACGTCTTTATCTTCAGATAGTACCTAAAACTCTAAGTTTTAATTCAAAACACACGCCACCCCTCGCTTCCTCTTGTTTGCAGCTGCTGCAAACACCTCTCCAATCCAGCCTATTCTTAGCTTCTCAGCCTTTTGACCGCTCAGACAATATCTGGTTTATATTTTTTAAGGTGTAAACTATTTTTTTCCTCTTGGCTGGGGAGGAAGATCCCCCCACATTCCAAGAGAGAAAGTTAAGTGTGTCTTTCATTTATATATATACTCTACTTTTTGGAGATAGCATCTGAACGGATACAGAATAGCACAGACAACCAGAGAAAGGGGGGAAAAGAGCAGAGAAAAAGAAAAAACACATTTAAAATATTGATACAAACAGACATAGCGGAAAAGTTCCAGAGCGCTACTTCTGAGCATCTATATTGGGCTTTATATATCTCCCTATTGTACTGTATTGTTTTCCATAAACTGTTTGACTTCTTCTACCTTGTCTTATACAGTTATATTGTTATCAAAATATATCTTAACTTTAGCGGGGTATATCATTGTGGCTTTATCAATTGTGTACACCATGGGGCCATTTCTCTCCTTTTGTTTAAGGTCTCTGCCGAGAAATCCTGGAACAGTAATACTCGTTCTTTATTGATCTCTAGTGCTCCCTTTTTCCTATAATATGCCATTATTTTTTGCTTATCTTGGAAATTTAGGAACTTTACTAATATTGGTCTTTTAGGGTTGATTGTATTTCCCTTGTTATTATGGATCCCTAGTCTATGCATCCTTTCCACTGCCATAGCAGATGTTTCTTTTGGCATGTCAAGGATCTGTGGTAGTGTACATGTAACGAAACTCGTGAGATCCAGATATTCAGGTATCTCTGGGAGACCCACTATCTTAAGATTGTTTTTACGAGATCTATCCTCTTATTGGTCCATACGAGCCTGAATAGTGTACAAGGTTTTGGTTTGTGTCTTAAGTGCGGTCTGTTGTGAGTACTGGGTATCCTCTAGATCTGATACTCTATTTTCAATCTCTGTTAATCTTTTCGAGAATTGCTTGAATTCTCTTGTTAACAGAGTTAGTTCTGTCTTTACTCCCTCAAACTGTGGTATAAAAATGTCTGTAATTTGTTTGATCAAATTGTTAGTGTTAGAGCTAGCTATATTTTCTACTGGACTTATCTCTGTGCTACCTATACTATTTCTTGGTTTTCTAACTTTAATTTTTGGCGGCATTGTGAGAGAGTCACCTTTGCCAATCCCGAGAAACTTGTCCATAAAATAAAAAATAAACACTCAGTGAAGTGGATGGTGGAATTAAAGAGACACTGTACCCAAAAAAATTATTTTGTAATTCAGAAAGAGCATGCAATTTTAAGCAACTTTCTAATTTACTCCTATTATCATTTTTTCTTCGTTCTCTTGCTATCATTATTTGAAAAAGAAGGCATCTAAGCTTTTTTTTTGGTTTCAGTACTCTGGACAGCACTTTTTTATTGGTGGATGAATTTATCCACCAATCAGCATGGACAACCCAGGTTGTTCACCAAAAATGGGCCGGCATCTAAACTTACATTCTTGCATTTCAAATAAAGATACCAAGAGAAAGAATACAATTTGATAATAGGAGTAAATTAGAACGTTGCTTAAAATTTCATGCTCAATCTGAATCACGAAAGAAAATTTTTGGGTACAGTGTCCCTTTAATTTAAGTGATTACTGAAGGTGTATTATATACTAAGAGATATTGTGACCTATATGGTCCACTTCTGAACCTAAGTGTGTGCAGGTAAGAGGATCTAAGTGTCCTTAGTGTATGCAAAACGGAAAAAATGAAGAATGTGTCACTCTGTGTATAAAGGTCGTGTAGATTTAGGCCCTTAATGATGTATTTAAACAACAGTTATAATGCATAGCACTCTATTACCTAGAAATAATAGGTATGTACAGTCGTGTCAGTGTTTGATCCAATCTCCTATCTATTTCATTTACTTTTTCAGCATGGTCGTAGTGCCAAGGTCCCAACTGCATAGATATGGTAGATGTATTGTGTGTCTGTTTGATATTAACTAGCTAGATATAATAATACAGCACTTAACCTGGTATAGACAGGGTATGCTCTCTCTCTCTCTATGTAGCTTTTCTCCTTATTTCTCTTCTACTTAGAGAGTAGTATATACATTTCCTTAATGGTACAGGTTTTTATACAGCAATAGTATTCATATATATGTATCTTGCACTCAGATTCCAAACTAGCAAAAATGTGTGACCCCCTTACAGAAACAAATCTAGCTGTTCAAACATGCATAATTATACATCAGCAAAAAAAGGACATACACAGTAATTTATATATTGCTGATATTGTTTTGTGGCCTATGGAAAAGCTTTTCAGTTATCAACTCTAGGATACTGCACCCATAAATAGAACTCTTTTACATAAATGTTTCTAGGTTAATTCCTAGGCTATAAGAATTGTCTCCTTATTACAGGAGTTACCTTTGCTCAGGTATATTTCTGCCTAGCAGCTTTTAAGCCTTTGAGAAAAGAATTCTTTACAACAGATCACTTTGGTCAGCTTCCATATATCATCTTTCAGACCCATAAATGTACCGAATAATATAGGCTTGCGGATATACCCTCAAAAAAGAGACAAAAGCATGCATACATCTCACTGTGGTGCAAATATCAGATTAATGAGTTTTGTTTTTCTGATAGTACAATTCTCCAATTATATTAGCAGACCTGTGGATTGGAGCAAACACGGTTCTATATAGATAGCAGCCTATTAAAAGCTGTATTTCTGCTGTCCCAGCTAAAAATAAAAAAAATGCTTTTATATGTGTGATTGTTTCTGTATCAGTTCTTTAGAAAAAAGGACTGTCCTAATATTATATAGAGTATGCTCAGTTCCGTGCTTTCCAGCCAAGGCTCCAAAAAAAACCCCCAAAAAACAAAAACAGCTTGCAAACTTCTTGGAACGGAGACTAATTGAGTCAATTCTAATATCCCCGCTTTCACTAATATGCCTAGTTCCGTTTTATCTCCTTTGCATGTGTTACAGGCTTACTTATGACATTAACAAATAGGGAGCACATCCCTGTGTTCAGCCACTGCTGGTACTCAAAGTATATGGCCTGAGATAAGAAATAACAACGATATATATATGTTGATCTCAGTACTTATCTTTACCCTGTTGTAGAGATCAATTACAGGACTTCTAGCCCTTTAATTTTCTACCATGTGTTCTCCTTCGCTGCGTGTGAGATTAACCTAATCTCCAGGATTTTCTTAGCTAGTTACCTCCTACCCATCAGCTTCTTGGTAATGGCTCTGTGTGTCTCTTCATATCTTTTGTGCCTTCTGTTAGGGGTTCTGGGAGGCTATTTCCATGTTGAAGACCACCTGACAAAGGATGGATCAGGGTAAGGGGGAAAAGGAATCAACTTTCCGGCTGGTACAGCCCGGCTTGCTTGTTCTTGCTTACGTTTTCAGCTCCTATCTCAATTTTAGCGGCAGGAGAAACCGTGTTACCCGTCTCCTCCACCAACTTGCGACTGGGGTTTTGGAAGTGCTCTATCGGTTGGTCTGTACCTCTTTCCTTTACGGTAACTGTTGTGCCTTTTTCTCCTTCCTTCCACCACCATATACTGCTCAGCTTGTAGCGTGTAGCTTTCCCAGAGCTAGTGTGGCTCTAGAGAGTGAGCCTTCGTGGCTAACGAGACTTCCTGCTCTCCTATGTGTGCCTCAGATGGGGGACAAATCCTCCGATTCGGTCACCGAATAGACCAGGTGTGTGTGGAAAAAGACAGTACACACCATCGGCTGTGGAGAGCAGTGGGAAGCCTAGGTGTAGCTGTAACACCCGGGACGCCAACTTCATGCGTCTTCATAGGTCCCTCCCACAATTGGAAGGGACAGGGATATCTGTCTTATTAATGGGTATTGTATGTGCCAGGCAATGTATATGTCTTATTAATGGGTATTGAATGTGCCAGGCATTGTAGGGCAAGTGATATGTCTTATTAATGGGTATGATGTTTAAATTACTTCCCTCTTCAGTATCTTCTGTTTTGTCCTTGTCTGTTGGTGTTGCAGGGTCTGAACTTACTTGACTCTATTTCACCTTTCTCCAACATAGGTGTGTCCGGTCCACGGCGTCATCCTTACTTGTGGGATATTCTCTTCCCCAACAGGAAATGGCAAAGAGCCCAGCAAAGCTGGTCACATGATCCCTCCTAGGCTCCGCCTACCCTAGTCATTCTCTTTGCCGTTGTACAGGCAACATCTCCACGGAGATGGCTTAGAGTTTTTTAGTGTTTAACTGTAGTTTTTCATTATTCAATCAAGAGTTTGTTATTTTCAAATAGTGCTGGTACGTACTATTTACTCAGAAACAGAAAAGAGATGAAGAATTCTGTTTGTATGAGGAAAATGATTTTAGCAACCGTAACTAAAATCCATGGCTGTTCCACACAGGACTGTTGAGAGCAATTAACTTCAGTTGGGGGAACAGTTTGCAGTCTCTTGCTGCTTGAGGTATGACACATTCTAACAAGACGATGTAATGCTGGAAGCTGTCATTTTCCCTATGGGATCCGGTAAGCCATGTTTATTACGATTGTAAATAAGGGCTTCACAAGGGCTTATTTAAACTGTAGACTTTTTTTGGGCTAAATCGATTGATATTAACACTTATTTAGCCTTGAGGAATCATTTATTCTGGGTATTTTGATTTAATAATATCGGCAGGCACTGTTTTAGACACCTTATTCTTTAGGGGCTTTCCCAAAGCATAGGCAGAGTCTCATTTTCGCGCCGGTGTTGCGCACTTGTTTTTGAGAGGCATGGCATGCAGTCGCATGTGAGAGGAGCTCTGATACTCATAAAAGACTTCTGAAGGCGTCATTTGGTATCGTATTCCCCTTTGGGTTTGGTTGGGTCTCAGCAAAGCAGATACCAGGGACTGTAAAGGGGTTTAAAGCTTAAAACGGCTCCGGTTCCGTTATTTTAAGGGTTAAAGCTTCCAAAATTGGTGTGCAATATTTTCAAGGCTTTAAGACGCTGTGGTGAAAATTTGGTGAATTTTGAACAATTCCTTCATGTTTTTTCGCAATTGCAGTAATAAAGTGTGTTCAGTTTAAAATTTAAAGTGACAGTAACGGTTTTATTTTAAAACGTTTTTTGTACTTTCTGATCAAGTTTATGCCTGTTTAACATGTCTGAACTACCAGATAGACTGTGTTCTGAATGTGGGGAAGCCAGAATTCCTATTCATTTAAATAAATGTGATTTATGTGATAATGACAATGATGCCCAAGATGATTCCTCAAGTGAGGGGAGTAAGCATGGTACTGCATCATTCCCTCCTTCGTCTACACGAGTCTTGCCCACTCAGGAGGCCCCTAGTACATCTAGCGCGCCAATACTCCTTACTATGCAACAATTAACGGCTGTAATGGATAATTCTGTCAAAAACATTTTAGCCAAAATGAACCCTTGTCAGCGTAAGCGTGGATGCTCTGTTTTAGTTACTGAAGAGCATGACGACGCTGATATTAATATCTCTGAAGGGCCCCTAACCCAATTTGAGGGGGCCAGGGAGGTTTTGTCTGAGGGAGAAATTACTGATTTAGGGAACATTTCTCAGCAGGCTGAATCTGATGTGATTACATTTAAATTTAAATTGGAACATCTCCGCATTTTGCTTAAGGAGGTATTATCCACTCTGGATGATTGTGAAAATTTAGTCATCCCAGAGAAACTATGTAAAATGGACAAGTTCCTAGAGGTGCCGGGGCTCCCAGAAGCTTTTCCTATACCCAAGCGGGTGGCGGACATTGTTAATAAAGAATGGGAAAGGCCCGGTATTCCTTTCGTCCCTCCCCCCATATTTAAAAAATTGTTTCCTATGGTCGACCCCAGAAAGGACTTATGGCAGTCAGTCCCCAAGGTCGAGGGAGCGGTTTCTACTTTAAACAAACGCACCACTATTCCCATAGAGGATAGTTGTGCTTTCAAAGATCCTATGGATAAAAAATTAGAAGGTTTGCTTAAAAAGATGTTTGTTCAGCAGGGTTACCTTCTACAACCCATTTCATGCATTGTCCCTGTCACTACAGCCGCATATTTCTGGTTTGATGAACTGCTTAAGGTGCTCGATAGTGACTCTCCTCCTTATGAGGAGATTATGGACAGAATCAATGCTCTCAAATTGGCTAATTCTTTCACTCTAGACGCCTCTTTGCAATTGGATAAGTTAGCGATTAAGAACTCTGGGTTTGCTATTGTGGCGCGCAGAGCGCTTTGGTTGAAATCTTGGTCGGCTGATGCGTCTTCCAAGAACAAGCTACTAAACATTCCTTTCAAGGGGAAAACGCTGTTTGGTCCTGACTTGAAAGAGATTATATCTGATATCACTGGGGGTAAGGGCCACGCCCTTCCTCAGGATCGGCCCTTCAAGGCAAAAAATAGACCTAATTTTCGTCCCTTTCGTAAAAACGGACCAGCCCAAGGTGCTACGTCCTCTAAGCAAGAGGGTAATACTTCTCAGGCCAAGCCAGCTTGGAGACCAATGCAAGGCTGGAACAAGGGAAAGCAGGCCAAGAAACCTGCCACTGCTACCAAGACAGCATGAAATATTGGCCCCCGATCCGGGACCGGATCTGGTGGGGGGCAGACTCTCTCTCTTCGCTCAGGCTTGGGCAAGAGATGTTCTGGATCCTTGGGCGCTAGAAATAGTCTCCCAGGGTTATCTTCTGGAATTCAAGGGACTTCCCCCAAGGGGGAGGTTCCACAAGTCGCAGTTGTCTTCAGACCACATAAAAAGACAGGCGTTCTTACATTGTGTAGAAGACCTGTTAAAAATGGGAGTGATTCATCCTGTTCCATTAAGAGAACAAGGGATGGGGTTCTACTCCAATCTGTTCATAGTTCCCAAAAAAGAGGGAACGTTCAGACCAATCCTAGATCTCAAGATCTTAAACAAATTTCTCAAGGTCCCATCGTTCAAGATGGAAACCATTCGAACTATCCTTCCTTCCATCCAGGAAGGTCAATTTATGACCACGGTGGATTTAAAGGATGCGTATCTACATATTCCTATCCACAAGGAACATCATCGGTTCCTAAGGTTTGCATTCCTGGACAAACATTACCAGTTCGTGGCGCTTCCTTTCGGATTAGCCACTGCTCCAAGGATTTTCACAAAGGTACTAGGGTCCCTTCTAGCGGTGCTAAGACCAAGGGGCATTGCAGTAGTACCTTACCTGGACGACATTCTGATTCAAGCGTCGTCCCTTCCTCAAGCAAAGGCTCACACGGACATTGTCCTGGCCTTTCTCAGATCTCACGGCTGGAAAGTGAACGTGGAAAAGAGTTCTCTATCCCCGTCAACAAGGGTTCCCTTCTTGGGAACAATTATAGACTCCTTAGAAATGAGGATCTTTCTAACAGAGGCCAGAAAAACAAAGCTTCTGGACTCTTGTCGGATACTTCATTCCGTTCCTCTTCCTTCCATAGCTCAGTGCATGGAAGTGATCGGGTTGATGGTGGCGGCAATGGACATAGTTCCTTTTGCGCGCATTCATCTAAGACCATTACAACTGTGCATGCTCAGTCAGTGGAATTGGGACTATACAGACTTGTCTCCGAAGATACAAGTAAATCAGAGGACCAGAGACTCACTCCGTTGGTGGCTGTCCCTGGACAATCTGTCTCAAGGGATGATGTTCCACAGACCAGAGTGGGTCATTGTCACGACCGACGCCAGTCTGATAGGCTGGGGCGCGGTCTGGGGATCCCTGAAAGCTCAGGGTCTTTGGTCTCGGGAAGAATCTCTTCTACCGATAAATATTCTGGAACTGAGAGCGATATTCAATGCGCTCCAGGCCTGGCCCCAGCTTGCGAGGACCAGGTTCATACGGTTTCAATCAGACAACATGACGACTGTGGCGTACATCAACCATCAGGGGGGAACAAGGAGTTCCCTAGCGATGGAAGAAGTAACCAAAATTATTCTTTGGGCGGAGTCTCACTCCTGCCACCTGTCTGCTATCCACATCCCAGGAGTGGAAAATTGGGAAGCGGATTTTCTGAGTCGTCAGACATTGCATCCGGGGGAGTGGGAACTCCATCCGGAAATCTTTGCCCGAGTCACTCACCTGTGGGGCATTCCAGACATGGATCTGATGGCCTCTCGTCAGAACTTCAAAGTTCCTTGCTACGGGGCCAGATCCAGGGATCCCAAGGCGGCTCTAGTGGATGCACTAGTAGCACCTTGGACCTTCAAACTAGCTTATGTGTTCCCGCCATTTCCTCTCATCCCCAGGCTGATAGCCAGGATCAAGCAGGAGAGGGCGTCGGTGATCTTGATAGCTCCTGCGTGGCCACGCAGGACTTGGTATGCAGATCTGGTGAATATGTCATCGGCTCCACCTTGGAAGCTACCTTTGAGACGAGACCTTCTTGTTCAGGGTCCGTTCGAACATCCGAATCTGGTTTCACTCCAGCTGACTGCTTGGAGATTGAACGCTTGATTTTATCGAAGCGAGGATTCTCAGATTCTGTGATCGATACTCTTGTTCAGGCCAGAAAGCCTGTGACTAGAAAGATTTACCACAAAATTTGGAAAAAATATATCTGTTGGTGTGAATCTAAAGGATTCCCTTGGGACAAGGTTAAGATTCCTAGGATTCTATCCTTCCTTCAAGAAGGATTGGAGAAAGGATTATCTGCAAGTTCCCTGAAGGGACAGATTTCTGCCTTGTCGGTATTACTTCACAAAAAGCTGGCAGCTGTGCCAGATGTTCAAGCCTTTGTTCAGGCTCTGGTTAGAATCAAGCCTGTTTACAAACCTTTGACTCCTCCTTGGAGTCTCAATTTAGTTCTTTCAGTTCTTCAGGGGGTTCCGTTTGAACCCTTACATTCCGTTGATATTAAGTTATTATCTTGGAAAGTTTTGTTTTTAGTTGCGATTTCTTCTGCTAGAAGAGTCTCAGAATTATCTGCTCTGCAGTGTTCTCCTCCTTATCTGGTGTTCCATGCAGATAAGGTGGTTTTACGTACTAAACCTGGTTTTCTTCCAAAAGTTGTTTCTAACAAAAACATTAACCAGGAGATTATCGTACCTTCTCTGTGTCCAAAACCAGTTTCAAAGAAGGAACGTTTGTTGCACAATTTGGATGTTGTTCGCGCTCTAAAATTCTATTTAGATGCTACAAAGGATTTTAGACAAACATCTTCCTTGTTTGTTGTTTATTCAGGTAAAAGGAGAGGTCAAAAAGCAACTTCTACCTCTCTCTCTTTTTGGATTAAAAGCATCATCAGATTGGCTTACGAGACTGCCGGACGGCAGCCTCCCGAAAGAATCACAGCTCATTCCACTAGGGCTGTGGCTTCCACATGGGCCTTCAAGAACGAGGCTTCTGTTGATCAGATATGTAGGGCAGCGACTTGGTCTTCACTGCACACTTTTACCAAATTTTACAAGTTTGATACTTTTGCTTCTTCTGAGGCTATTTTTGGGAGAAAGGTTTTGCAAGCCGTGGTGCCTTCCATTTAGGTGACCTGATTTGCTCCCTCCCTTCATCCGTGTCCTAAAGCTTTGGTATTGGTTCCCACAAGTAAGGATGACGCCGTGGACCGGACACACCTATGTTGGAGAAAACAGAATTTATGTTTACCTGATAAATTTCTTTCTCCAACGGTGTGTCCGGTCCACGGCCCGCCCTGTTTTTTTTAATCAGGTCTGATATTTTATTTTCTTTAACTACAGTCACCACGGTACCATATGGTTTCTCCTATGCAAATATTCCTCCTTAACGTCGGTCGAATGACTGGGGTAGGCGGAGCCTAGGAGGGATCATGTGACCAGCTTTGCTGGGCTCTTTGCCATTTCCTGTTGGGGAAGAGAATATCCCACAAGTAAGGATGACGCCGTGGACCGGACACACCGTTGGAGAAAGAAATTTATCAGGTAAACATAAATTCTGTTTTTTGGAAATATTTTATTCAAGAGAATGATCATCATTATTGGTTGCATTTCATCTGGTTACTGTACTTTTTTTCTTCCCTTCAGGAAAGAAGTCCCATGATCCTCGGGAATATGACCCTCTCACACAGGCAGACAGTGACGAAAGTGAAGATGATCTGGTGATAAACATCCAGCAGAATGGAGGGGTTCAGAATGGTAAGGGTTCCAGGGGGACAACTCATGACCAGAACTTGGATCCTCAGAGGGCCTCTAAAAGAGTCATGCAGCGTCCTGTGGAAAGTAAGCAGGACTGCTTGATCACTGCTGGAGAACATGAATTAGAAATCAAAGCAACTTCATCCCTGGTGTCCTATGTGAGGACCACCATCTTCCTACTTACTGTCATCATCTCCATGATCATGGTTTTGGTATGCGCTTTTCTCATCCCGTGTCCACACAGAGATCAGCACAACCTCTGGACTGTGAAAATTGGCCAAGAGACAGGTGAGCCAAGAGTAACTGGGGCTTTGGGGACACACTGGGTGACTTGGTTGACAGTTGTAAACCAGTATCCCCAGGTGTTGCTCAGAGTATACATGAAGGCCCTGGAAATGTTCAGTGTGGTAACAAAAAACACAAAAGCTCTAACCCATTACCCCTGCTCAAGGAAAACATTAACAGGCAGTAATGTAAATGAAACTGTCGCCTACCATGGCTATATAGATTTTGGTGGAGGCAATACTGTGGTTGGGTATAGCTGTGTGCTGATAAGGTGCTGCATGGGAGGGGCTGTGTGCTGAAGAGGGGCAGTGTGGGTTTTTGCTTAAAAAGGGCTGCATGGCTGTGTGTTGAAGAGATGCTGTGTGCTGAAGAAGCAATGTGTGGGTGTGATGTGTGCTGAAGAGGCACTTTGTGGGTGTGGCTGTGTGCTGATGAAGTGCTGTGTGGGTGTTGCACTTAGGTTTAGGCAAATGTCATTGGCTGTGTTAAGATTTACTGCAGTTGCACTGGTTACATCTATTTGTACTTCACACTTGAAGCTCTCTTCCGTTTTTTGGTTCTCATTCTGTTTGTCTCACACAGGCGTCTCATCTACTCTTGAACTTTTTGATGTGAACAAGGACGGTGTACCTGACATCTTGCTGTCATTCTTATCTAATAAAGTCAATGCATCCCAGGGTAAGACACTGTGGTCTATCATATGTGGGGCTGACAACTCCCCTAATGTGACTCTGCGTAGCTACTGCAAATCTGTATTTCCCTTGTTTATTCTCCTCTCTCTCCTGTAACCCGTTATACGTCCTATTCTTTCTCCTGCAATGCAACCTGTTATACATTCTCCTTTCTCATGTAACCCGCTATACATTCTCCTCTCTCTCCTGCAACCCGTTATACATTCTCCTCTATCCTATAACCCATTATACGTCCTCTCCTCTTTTCTGCATCCCGTTATACATTCTCCTTTCTCATGTAACCCGCTATAGATTCTCCTCTCTCTCCTGTAACCGGCTATACAGTCTCCTCTCTCTCCTTTAACCCGCTATACGTTCTCCTCTCTCTCCTGTAACCCGCTATACATTCTCCTCTACTGTAACCCGCTATACATTCTCCTCTCTCTCCTGTAACCCGCTATACAGTCTCCTCTCCTGTAACTGGCTATACATTCTCCTCTCTCTCCTGTGACTGGCTATACGTTTTCCTCTCTCTCCTGTAACCCGCTGTACGTTATCCTCTCTCTCCTCTAACCCGCTATACATTCTCCTCTCTCTCCTGTGACCCGCTATACATTCTCCTCTCTCTCCTGTAACCCGCTATACATTCTCCTCTCTCTCCTGTGACCCGCTATACATTCTCCTCTCTCTCCTGTAACCCGCTATACATTCTCCTCTCTCTCCTGTAACCCGCTATACATTCTCATCTCTCTCTCCTGTAACCGGCTATACATTCTCCTCTCTGTCCTGTAACCCGCTATACATTCTCCTCCCTCTCCTGTAACCCGCTATATTTTCTCTTCTCTCCTGTAACCAGCTATTAGTTCTCATCTCTCTCCTGTAACCGGCTATACATTCTCCTCTCTCTCCTGTAACCCCCTATACATTCTCATCTCTCTCTCCTGTAACCGGCTATCCATTCTCCTCTCTGTCCTGTAACCCGCTATACATTCTCCTCTCTCTCCTGTAACCCGCTATACATTCTCCTCTCTTTCCTGTAACCCGCTATATGTTCTCCTCTCTCTCCTGTAACCCGCTATTAGTTCTCCTCTCTCTACTGTAACCCGCTATACGTTCTCCTTTCTCTCCTGTAACCGGCTATACATTCTCATCTCTTTCTCCTGTAACCGGCTATACATTCTCCTCTCTCTCTCCTGTAACCCGCTATACATTCTCATCTCTCTCTTCTGTAACTAGCTATACATTCTCATCTCTCTCTCCTGTAACTAGCTATACATTCTCCTCTCTCTTCTGTAACCCGCTATACATTCTCCTATCTCTCCTGTAACCCGCTATACATTCTCATCTCTCTCCTGTAACCCGCTATACGTTCTCCTATCTCTCCTGTAACTGGCTATACGTTCTCCTATCTCTCCTGTAACCCACTATACGTTCTCCTCTCTCTCCTGTAACCCGCTATACGTTCTCCTCTCTCTCCTGTAACCCGCTATACGTTCTCCTCTCTCTCCTGTAACCGGCTATACGTTCTCCTCTCTCTCCTGTAACCCACTATACGTTCTCCTCTCTCTCCTGTAACCCGCTATACGTTCTCCTATCTCTCCTGTAACCGGCTATACGTTCTCCTATCTCTCCTGTAACCCACTATACGTTCTCCTCTCTCTCCTGTAACCCGCTATACGTTCTCCTCTCTCTCCTGTAACCCGCTATACGTTCTCCTCTCTCTCCTGTAACCGGCTATACGTTCTCCTCTCTCTCTTGTAACCCGCTGTACATTCTCCTTTCTCTCCTGTAACCCGCTGTACATTCTCCTCTCTCTCCTGTAACCCGCTATACGTTCTCCTCTCTCTCCTGTAACCCGCTATACGTTCTCCTCTCTCTCCTGTAACCCGCTATACGTTCTCCTCTCTCTCCTGTAACCCGCTGTACATTCTCCTTTCTCTCCTGTAACCCGCTGTACATTCTCCTCTCTCTCCTGTAACCCGCTATGCGTTCTCCTTTCTCTCCTGTAACCCGCTATACGTTCTCCTCTCTCTCCTGTAACCCGCTATACGTTCTCCTCTCTCTCCTGTAACCCGCTGTACATTCTCCTTTCTCTCCTGTAACCCGCTGTACATTCTCCTCTCTCTCCTGTAACCCGCTATACGTTCTCCTCTCTCTCCTGTAACCCGCTGTACATTCTCCTTTCTCTCCTGTAACCCGCTGTACATTCTCCTCTCTCTCCTGTAACCCGCTGTACATTCTCCTCTCTCTCCTGTAACCCGCTATACGTTCTCCTCTCTCTCCTGTAACCCGCTATACGTTCTCCTCTCTCTCCTGTAACCCGCTATACGTTCTCCTCTCTCTCCTGTAACCCGCTGTACATTCTCCTCTCTCTCCTGTAACCCGCTATACGTTCTCCTCTCTCTCTTGTAACCCGCTGTACATTCTCCTTTCTCTCCTGTAACCCGCTATACGTTCTCCTCTTTCTCCTGTAACCCGCTATACGTTCTCCTCTCTCTCCTGTAACCCGCTATACATTCTCCTCTCTCTCCTGTAACCCGCTGTACATTCTCCTCTCTCTCCTGTAACCCGCTATACGTTCTCCTCTCTCTCTTGTAACCCGCTGTACATTCTCCTCTCTCTCCTGTAACCCGCTATACGTTCTCCTCTCTCTCCTGTAACCCGCTATACGTTCTCCTCTCTCTCCTGTAACCCACTATACGTTCTCCTCTCTCTCCTGTAACCCGCTATACGTTCTCTTCTCTCTCCTGTAACCCGCTATACGTTCTCCTCTCTCTCCTGTAACCCGCTATACGTTCTCCTATCTCTCCTGTAACCCACTATACGTTCTCCTCTCTCTCCTGTAACCCGCTATACGTTCTCCTCTCTCTCCTGTAACCCGCTATACGTTCTCCTCTCTCACATATGTAGATGTCCCAAAGCACCAGATGACAGTTGCAGCCCTCTCTGGTGTTAACAGCACAATGCTGTGGAGTGTTCTTGTGCCAGAGGATGTGAGGAGCATACAGTGCGGCCGAGTAGTCTTGGGTGCCCAGCAGGATGAGACGTGTCTCCTTACTGGGACTTCCAAACTTTTCCAGCTCATCAGCGCCTCCTCAGGTAGCTGCAGTGTGACCTAGAATATAATAGCACGTCATGTAATATATGTATGTAGTCTGTCAGGAGTTGTATCCAATCACCACTGAGAATTGTTGTCAGCTGTATTTGTTCTCTCATTTATGTAAAAGCAGAAATTCAGCTTCTCTGCCATGTCTCATCCTAGGGAAGACTCTCTGGACTATGAGTCCAAACCACGTCTCCAGTGGGACCCTGGCCGCACCAGCTGTGATTCTGCCTAACCTGGACGAAGATAACATCAGTGACTTATTGGTTCTCACTATAGGGGAGATCCAGGTAACAATCTGTATTGCCTCACGGGGCAGGGGGTGCACCTGGGTAATCTGATCAGTTGGCTTCCTAAGCAGTGCCCTCTGCCAGCTCTTCTTGCCCCCTGCCAGCTCCTCTTGCCCCCGGCTAGCACCTCTCGCCCTCTGCCAGCTCTTCTTGCCCCCTGCTAGCCCCTCTCGCTCTCTGCCAGCTCCTTTTGCCCCCTGCCATCTCTACTCGCTCTCTGACAGTTTTTCTTGTCCCCTGCCAGTTCCTCTTGCCCCCAGCTAGCCCCTCTTGACCTCTGCCAGCTCCTTTTGCCCCCTGCCAGCTCTATTTGCTCTCTGCCAGTTCTTCTTGCCCCCAGCTAGTCTCTCTTGCCCTCTGTCAGCTCGTTTTCTCCCTGGCAGCTTTTCTACTTAATGTACTATGAGGACACATGATTTGGGGATATTTTCAGAGCAAAAGAAACAGTAAAGTGAAAATTAAAGTGACACTGAACCCAAATTTTTTCTTTCATGATTCAGATAGAGCATGTAATTTTAAGCAACTTTCTAATTTACTTCTATTATCAAATTTTCTTCGTTCTCTTGCTATCTTTATTTGAAAAGAAGGCATCTAAGCTAAGGAGCCAGTAAATTGTTGTTTCAGAACCATGGACAGCACTTGTTTTAAGGTGCTGTCCAATCAGCAAGGACAACCCAGGTTGTTTGCCAAAAATGGGTCGGCATCTAAACTTACATTCTTGCTTTTCAAATAAACATACCAAGAGAATGAAGAAAATTTGATAATAGGAGTAAATTAGAAAGTTGCTTAAAATTGTTGCTCTATCTGAATCACAATCGAAAATTTTTGGGTTCAGTGCCCCTTTAAACTTAAATGATTCAGACAGAGAAGCTAATTTAAAAACTTTCCAATTTACTTCTTATCTAATTTGCTTTGTTCTTTTGTTACCCTTTGTTGAAAAGCATACCTATGTTAGGCTCACTAGCAGCAATGCATTACTGGGAGCTAGCTGCTGCTTGGTTGCTGCAAATATATATCCCCAGCCACTGTCTCACCAGATGTGCTCAGCTAGCTCCCAGTAGTTAATTACAGCTCCTTCAACAAAGGACACCAAGAGAACAAAGCTAATGTAATAATAGAAGTAAACTGAAAGGTTGTATAAAATTGTATGTTCTGTCTTAATCACAAAGAAGCATTGTGGGTTACTTATTTTTTTAAAGGTACTTGAGACATTTCCTTCTTGTTTATAACAAACACTATTTATGCTTACATTAATAAAGTGCCGTTTGTGCAGTGTTTACCTGTAGGTATGTGCTTATTACTGACAGCAGTAACACCTCACATGTATAAAACCAGTCAGGATCATCTAATAAACCTTAAATTGTCTCTTTTACATGTGAATCTTAATCTCTTTCGTAAAATGATGATTGTCCACAGTCCTCCATAATATATGGGATATGTTTCCTGCCACTAGGAGGAGGTCAAGAACCCATACAAGACACATCCCATCTCTCTCTTTGTTTTGTTCTTGGCCTCATAGGAAAAGGTTGAGAATAGAGGTTGTTTCAGCTACTTGCTTATGGATTACAAGTTGGCAGCTTAGACCTATGTGAGACCCAGAGTTTCTGGGGAGTATAATTAACAAAGAAGACAGAAAAGACTCTTCACAGTATACATAGGAATACACTGTTATGTGCAAAGCATTTCCCTAATGGGACTTCAGCCATAACTAGTGTCACAGGGACTTGTCCCTAGCCTCCCCCTAAGGGACTCGGTATTTCCTACTGAAATTCTCTACGGTACTGGATACCTGCACTGGATGGACTCTCTACTGGATACAACTACAGCTGCATTTACAAGGATTTGATATTCCTGGTAAGTCAGTGGAGGGGTGTTGCATAAGGTAAGTGCCTTTAAACAGCACATGCACAGCCCAGAGGCTATTTGTAAGTATTCTGACACAGGTACAGCATAGCCATGGGACTCAACCTGCTCCCCTCATGACACAATTTTTTCTCTACTTATCATGTCCCTTACAATTCTACTAGCATTGGGAAAATTATTAGGGAAACCTCTGATCCTTTTTAGCCCTCTGGCATCTTTAGGGATTATTATTTGAGCACTTTAAATAAATGATTGTATGGCCCGGCAATCGCTTTGTGTATGATGCAGTTCAGCAGTGCAGGCTCCGGTTATGCTGGGGAACACATTTTGACAGGGTTTAAAGGATTATTATGCTTGGTGCACTATATTTTATTTACAAATAGCCAAAAGTGTTATTTTCATTATACAAAGACACCAGCTTTACTCCTGGCTGTAGCTACGTCACCTCAGTGTTTCCAGGCCTTTCTCTCTCTCTCTCACTATCTATCCAGAGCCTCTGACTATATTTGAACTACAAACAGTTGGGGCCTATTCCTAAACAGATTATAACCTGATTTTCAGTGCCTGCCAATCCCAGGAAGGGGGTAAGTACCCATACAGAAGCTGCCAGGGGGTACATATGGGCATCTTCTTATTTCTAAGGGCTATAAAGCTGATTACATTGGGAGATTGTATAAGTGTCTGAGGGAGTATTTTATAGTGTAGAGGGCTCTCTACCAGGTTTTGTCTGTACTGTCTATTATATAGGGTGTCATTATATACTGTTATATAAGTACAAACATGGAAGAAAATATTCTGTCCCCACTGATATTTCCATATAGGAGCCAGTTACAGATATCCCTCTATACACAAATATATGTTTATTTTGCAAAGGTGTTCCAGTATGTCAGGTCACTCAAAATCTGTAAGAACTCTATACCTCAAATGTTGCTACATATCAGCCGCAACAGTCTAATGTTCAGAGGGAAATCTCCCTGTACTTTATAATCATTGGGAAAACTACTGTTTTTACTCCTTAAGATAAAAATATATATACATAATAGTGACTGTTTAAGGCTGTCCCCAAACTAAGTAAGTGTTAGCATAAATCTGGGGTTTTAACTCAGTTGTCTGAGGTAAATGTGCAAAATATTTTTTTGTGCTGATAACCTAAGGTTCAGAATTGATAACATCATCTTTGAAGGGTTTTTGTTATAAAGACCTTAGGCAGCTGTACACCATAGCACATTCTTATGTGATCTGCAGTGAACCCAATTTATTATAATATGTGCAATTATATATTGTAGTAAACACAATAACATATGGTGCCATTACCATTTATTATAACTATCTGAGCTGTTATTTATAAGTCAATTAAGCATTGTACAGGGGATGTAAACAGATAGGTGTGTTTTTTTATGTCAGTCTGCATTTTATATACTGTTGTACACTTTATAGCCTTTGGTATATTATTTGCTGTAATGTACATCATGCAGTGTCTGTACACTATTCTGTTAAACAAATAATAATTTCTACATAGGCAGAACTCCTGTCTTTGGATGCAAGACATTACATGTCTTATGCTATTAGTGTAAACAATTCTATAGTATATACCTCTCATTTATTGTGCTCTGCATGTTTATTTCCTATTGCAGTTTTCTGGATTTATCTGTATTTTTTATTTTATTTTATTAGTTTTTTATTGAGGATTTTCAAACAATACAGCAGTAGGTAATAGTCACAGGAAATACAATTGTAAACTCAAAAAACATACCAAATACAAGTATAGGATATATTGACATTAGAAATTGAAATAAGAAGTGACATGAACTTCTGAATCCTCCTTTTTATGATAATAAGAGCTTATTGGGGGACTACTGAGCAGACCACGTATGGGTCAAATAGTCATAAAAATGATGCAAGCATGGTAGTCTCTAGGGGGCCCCATCTGGCCCCTATGATGAATATATATAGGGGAAGTGGGGATAGTCAGCGGGCAGAGAGCCGCTTTAAAATAAATGGAAGTAAAAGAAGGGGGGGCGGAGCCAATTATATCAAAACAATGATATATCTGAGAAAGTGGAGAAATGAGTTGGTGACATGTACAGAGGAGGGAATATATAAGGCACCATGTAGAAGTAATATAATTTACAATAGTGGAGTGGATTTGAAGTGCTACACTTAGGACTTTTCTTGAAATAATAGCCACAAGCACAAATTAACAGCGGCACTAAGGTACTATAGTATATAGCATCAGTAACAGGTTAACTGTATAATACTATTGAAAGAGCAAGAAGAAACTTGCTCTGAGAAGAATACACTTATAGCACTCTAGCTGGCTTTGAAGTAAAAACAATTAATCATGACACTGTTTTGGAGCTTGTGGGATGAATTAAAATTTAACTTTTATTAGTTATATTATAAAATAGGAAAAAATTATTAAAAATACACGTATGTATGCTCACTTAGGATTAATGGATGATACTTAGGATATCCTCCTGTATTGTATATGTGTATGTAGGTCAATAGTATCACCTTCACTGAACAGTTGAGATTTCTGTCTCTTACTTGTAATTACCACAGGGTTAATTATTTAAAGAATTTTATCCACTTTTAACAGTTGCTTGCGATTATTATGTTCAAACCATACGTTGGCACCACATTAACACGTTAATGCACTATACTTTTTAAAGAGGCACATACGTTGTCATGTTTATATTATCCGTTGTGGTTTGAGTTGACAGGGTGTAAAAGCGAGTCTCGGTAGTGCTACAATATAATGCCCCAATTGTTTATTTGTTACCAATAATTTTTGATTAGCTATCATATGTTGTAACAAACACAGCATGGATCTGTCTTTGCATCTATTTTACCCCAATTGTCATCAGTGATTCAGATTAGGTTTTGAATGCGGTGTGCTTGATTATTCAAGCGTATATTTTATCTAACACACATAGTGCAGTTTTGAGTATCAAAGTATCAGTTAGTTAACAAAAGTTGACTACAGTAATTGTGAGTATAGCATAAGGCTGGCTAAAACACAGGAGCTCCTAGGACTCCTCACCAAGACCCTAATCTACCCGACATGTTTCGCCGTGAACCGGCATTTCTCTTGTTAAGTGTATCCAGTCCACGGATCATCCATTACTTATGGAATATATTCTCCTTCCCAACAGGGAATGATTCACGCAGCTTGGATGTTGGCTTTAAATAGTGTAAAATCCACGCCTACTTCTCTGACGTCATCCTATTGGGAAGTGTGTATTGGATGATACCTGTTCATACTCCTCAATTTGTGATGTAATTTTACGGAGTTTTTGATTGAACAGTGGGATATATCCAATACACACTTCCCAATAGGATGACGTCAGAGAAGTAGGCGTGGATTTTACACTATTTAAAGCCGACATCCAAGCGGCGCGAATCATCCCTTGAAAAAGCCGGTTCACGGCGAAACATGTCGGGTAGATTAGGGTCTTGGTGAGGAGTCCTAGGAGCTCCTGTGTTTTAGCCAGCCTTATGCTATACTCACAATTACTGTAGTCAACTTTTGTTAACTAACTGATACTTTGATACTCAAAACTGCACTATGTGTGTGATAAAATATACGCTTGAATAATCAAGCACACCGCATTCAAAACCTAATCTGAATCACCGATGACAATTGGGGTAAAATAGATGCAAAGACAGATCCATGCTGTGTTTGTTACAACATATGATAGCTAATCAAAAATTATTGGTAACAAATAAACAATTGGGGTATTATATTGTAGCACTACCGAGACTCGCTTTTACACCCTGTCAACTCAAACCACAACGGATAATATAAACATGACAACGTATGTGCCTCTTTAAAAAGTATAGTGTGTTTTTGGTGCCCAACAAACAAGTTTGTAATATATGAGATACTGTGTCAATATAAACTTTACTGGTTAAGAAAAATATTGTCCTTTAACATTACAAGTTATCTTACTATAATACTGAAGACACATTAATACGATCATAACATATTATATTTAAATCTCGGTAAGAGTTTATTGATATATGTCAACTACAACTTCATTTGATAATATTAATTAATATATCAATACACCAATATTCTAACACGCTTAAATGATAAAGTAAATAAGGTCATAATAGTTACAACATATTGGACACTATACTAATATCCCTTGGATGTTTTGGATACTTTACATTGTTTTAGGCAAACAACATTGTAGAAGTGCAATACCCCAATTGGATACTAAATAATACCCCACTCATACAGCGGGTTAGGGACCGGAGCCCCGCTGTAAAGTGAAAACCGCCTTAAAGTGGAACAAGGCAGTTTTAGCTTTCTTTTCACTTGCCAGTGTGTTTAAAAACTTAAAAACATGTTTTAACTAACTTATATTAGGTGTACAATAGCGCTAAGTTTAGTTTAACACTCGCACAGCACAGTATTCAATAAATACTGTACCTGTAAAATAGTGACAATCACTGCAGTACAATTTGCCAGAGTATAGCAATGAGACACAGATTGCACTGTAATGCTGTAAACAGAGTGAACTAAGCATAACAAAATGGTGCCAGTCACTTTTCTTGCAATCTCACGAAGATTACAGCACTGTTTTAAAATCCTTGGAGGTTGAACTTCAGCTCCACAAAGCGCTGTATTAGTGAAGCGCTGTAAAGTGAGGTATACCTGTACCAACAATACACAATAGTGTCCAAATAACACCATAATTACTGTGGCACAAGATCATACTATAGACACTGTATGTACAAAGGGTGAGACTTATGTTTATAAACGCTGTCAGCTTTAAATAAAAGGTGTCATATTCAACATACCCTAAACACAATGTGATCATTATTCTCTAATAATAAAGAGCTACAAGTTACTCTTCAATATAAGGTGTTTTGAGTAATGAACAAAACGTTTGAATGCTATAAATGAAATTCACACATAGCAATTGATCTTCCTAGTGTACAAAAACCACATCAATCCTTTACTGATATTGGTATTCAATATTTAACCCAGGAGGATAATATAAATATACATATAATTCAACTGTCCACTTGTAACCTTGCAATTTATGGGTAATTTCAAGCACACATAATACATATATAGTAAAAGTTTTATTCAAACTGAAACTTTGACATACAAAAATCAAAGGGCAAGTTTAAGTCCTGATGATAAACTAAACTGAAATATGTTGTTGTCAAATTTGTGTTAACGTGGTGCCAAGGTATGGTTTGAACATAATAATCGCAAGCAACTGTTAAAAGTGGATAAAATTCTTTAAATAATTAACCCTGTGGTAATTACAAGTAAGAGACAGAAATCTCAACTGTTCAGTGAAGGTGATACTATTGACCTACATACACATATACAATACAGGAGGATATCCTAACTAAGTATCATCCATTAATCCTAAGTGAGGATACATAAGTACATTTTTAATAATTTTTCCTATTTTATAATATAACTAATAAAAGTTAAATTTTTATTCATCCCACAAGCTCCAAAACAGTGTCATGATTAATTGTTTTTACTTCAAAGCCAGCTAGAGTGCTATAAGTGTATTCTTCTCAGAGCAAGTTTCTTCTTGCTCTTTCAATAGTAATTGTTCTACTACACTAGCACCAGGATCTATATTACAATAGTTTATTCTATAAAAACAAATAGATCATAGGTGGCATTAATTAACAAGTAGTGCCATTGGTATCCCCTCCCTTTTTTTTGATCAAGAATATAAGATATTACTATAGATATGGTAGAATGTGACGTTAAGCCTACATCGGAGTTATCGCATGAATATACTAGAGAAGAATGCATTTATGGATACCTAATTTTGACATAATATTAGCTAGAGACTAATAGCATACTTGGATATGATACAGAAGAGATAGTCTGAGAGAGATGCCCATGTTAGTAGCAAGGTGGTACATCTCCCCTGTCCTCTCAATAGAGCATACGTATGACAGTGAATAATATCTTATATTCTAAACGGTGGTCTACTGCTTATAAGGGTTGCAATAAGAGTAGATACAAAACAGGGGCTATTAGTGGTAGCTATATGAGTTTGCCTAGTATCTCAAGCAATATTTTAATATAAGCGGTGACCAGTGTCATACTAAGTAACCAATGTAAAGATTAAATATTAAGGTACAAAAAATAAACAATATAGAGAGAACCGAATATAATTCCAGGGACATGTGGTAAAGATAATACAAGCAGCACCTGCCTTAATCCAGATATTATATATTTATGTGCAGATTAAATTTCAAAAGGCACCACTACTGTACTTAGCCTATATGAAGTATTTAGGCCCCATGAAAGGATTAAACATTACATAAATATAATAATATGAAGCTAAACAGAACATTCTATACCAAAACATTATGTAAAATCTCCTAAATTGTGGCATATCATAGAGATCTACTGTTTTGTTACATGGGATTATGCATACCTCCTAAAAAACATATTCCAGTAAAGATAATCTAAATCTCTCCCAGTACTACAATACCTCCATGTGAAAGTTATGTGACACTAGAGGGTTACGATAGTGAGGGCAAGTGGGGTTAACATGAAGGGCTATTCTGCAACCTACTTGAATACCAAAACTAATCCCATATCCTCTATTGGGGATCCGGATAGCCATAATCGGCAGAGAGCATATAATAACAAGACATATCCCACAATTTAGCTAGGGAAGGAGTATGAACAGCATTTTAACGAGAGTAAACTAGGGAGTCGTTTATTAGCCCAGTAACACAAAAATCCTAATAGTATTTTATATAGGCTAATGTTAAGAAAGTTTTGGATACATTACAGCAGTGTTTTTCAACCAGTGTGCCGTGGCACACTAGTGTGCCGTGAGAGATCCTCAGGTGTGTCACGGCAGACTGACAACAGTGTGACATATTTTTTAAACTTTGCTTGTTTTTTACTCCCAGTGCAGGGATAGTTTGTAGGAGGCATGGCATAACAGCACAATACATACAGTATGTGTGTGTTTGTGTGTATGTGTATATATATATATATATATATATATATATATATATATATATATATATATATATATATATGCTGTATTAGGCTACAATGTGTGATTTTTTTGAAATTTTGGAATGGTGGTGTGCCACAGGATTTTTTAATGTAAAAAAGTGTGCCACGGCAAAAAAAAGGTTAAAAAATCACTGCATTACAGTATACACGTATCTATAACTAGATAGCAGGGTCCCATAGTACATTAGCGTAGTAGTACAGTGCAAGGAAATATGAAAAAAAAATGTAATCTGCTATCTCAGGACTACAATATATAAAGTAACTATTCTATGGAACATTTAAGGCATGTAACATAAAGAAATAAAATAACAAAGCTAACATTAGAACTAAATTAGAAACGGTGCTTATGTGAGCTAGGAGTCACAGTGCCCCCATCAACAAAAAGTATTATCATGTTAGGGCAGATATTCTGGGGCATACAGAAATTTACCCAATGCCATATCTAATCCTGTGAAGCAAGCTAAAATCTAAAGTCCAAAAAATGTTATTGGGAGAGCTAGGCTTCAGATCCAGGATGACAAGCCTAATCTTTGCGAAAGGAGAGGAGAAATGCATCAGTCTTCCGCTTCTCCCCTTTGGTATTGCAGAGGCCGCTAGGGAAGGGTAATACCGGGACTCCGGTACTCCTACAAGATGGCTAGTTGTACCTGTCTGATATATAACCAGAGTTCTTCCCTCTACTGTTGCAACTCCAAAATCTGAGATTCCCCGGGTTAACCGCAAAGAAGAGCGGCTGTCTGGAGCGTTATGATGGATGTCAAACAATGCCACAGTTCCTGGTGATTTCAAGGACTCCCGAGTGAGTGAGGTCTCCTCAGTGAAGAATCGCTTCAAAGCTAGGTCTCCTCTCCATGCAGAGGGTGCATGACTAGATGAGGTCAGTACCACAGTCTCCTCCAGGAGGTAGTTCTTACAAGTCGGCATGACCTCCTGAGGCTGAACTGTAAGACCCAGAGGGGGAGACAAAGCCATGGGAAATATGTCAGCATGTGTGCGCACAATATCAGAGCGTGATGCCTCTTTAGCCTCTATGTTGGCACACGTAGTCGGTGGATGATCGAGATCCAGAGTTTGTTCTAGAATATCATAGCCATGACTCACCGTAAGACTTCCAGAGGGGATCCCTAGGTCCTCTTGTAGCGTAAGTCCAAATGAGGTGCAGGACTCCTCGCTCTGAACTAGGTTACATCTTACAGCCTCATGTCTCAGAGACGGCGTGAGGGCCACTAATAAAGCCATGATGTCTTCCTTCATACTCTGATAATGTTGCTCCAGACATTGTTGTGTTTGCTGTTCCCATACATTTAGCGCTTCCATGTTGGCAGATCAATTTGGCTGTAGGTGCGTATGTAGTCTCTCCACGTGGCGTTGGCTAGTATATGGTATCACCTCCAGATTCACAGGATGGGATATCTTTAGTTTCCATAAATTAAGGATAGGTAATAGTTGTCTTCTGTTGGATCATAGTAAAAGTTTAAATCTTTTATACATACATTAAACCATGTAAGTATATCAGAGAACCTGGAGCTGCATAAAAACACGTCCAGTCTCCTCAACAGCTGGCTCCGCCCCCGGATTTATCTGTATTTTAATACAACAGTGGAGATCCTTTAGAGATATAATCTATGGGTATATTTTTATACCTATCCTATGTGTAATTTATATACACTAAGGCTCTTTCATGCAGATAGTAGACATTGGTCATGAATATTTTCACTATTTGTAGAGATTCTTTAGAGATAAGATACATTGGTATCTCTTTTATTCCATTGTAGGAGTGATTTATATGTATGCACATAAATTTATCATACAGACACTGGGAAAATTGTCCTATCCTTTCCGTACATAGACCATCTACTTGGGTATAAATCCCACATGTTATGGAGGACTGTGGACCATCATCATTATACAAAAGATTTATGCTTACCTGATAAATCCTTTTCTTTGTGAATGATACGTTCTAATGACCCCTCTATAAAGCTATACTTAAAACTAAGAGAGAGATAGGAGGGATTAAAGCTCTTGTATGGGCTCTTGACCTCCTCCTAGTGGCAGGAAATATATCCCATATGTAATGGAGGACTGTAGACCATCATCATTCCGAAAGAAAATAATTTATCAGTTAAATATACATTTTGTTTTCTTTTCTAAGATATGGAGAGTCCACAATGTTATTCAATTACTAGTGGGAATATCACTCCTGGCCAGCAGGAGGAGGCAAAGATCACCACAGCAAAGCTTTTAAGTGTCACTCCCTACCCATAATACCCAGTCATTCTCTTTGCCTCTGTCAATGGAAGAGGTGAAGTTTAGTGTCTGAAGAAATTAATTCCTTTTTTGGGTACTTTTCCCTGCAAGCAAGGATTTGGGTTTAGCTGAGTCCACGTCAGTCTCTTCAGTAGAGTAGTGGTGGCTTTTAAGCAGTTAGGAAGTTGTGAGGTAGTCCTTGCTTTGTTTCCTAACACATTATTGCCCATGGTACAGAAAGCCAGAGTTGGTTACTCTGTTCTTTTTCTACAGGCCTCTGTAAGGAGTATGTGTCCTTTCACGCCTTGTGAGCTGTCTTCCTGACGGACAGCTAGACTGCAGGTAAGTGCTTTTGTCTTCTAGGTCTTAGAGACTTGCACTTCAGAAGAATATGTCATATGCAGTAAATGGGGACATTTTTAAAATCCTTTATACAGGATTTTCTTTGTCAGTGGGCAGGCACATTATGTATGTTGAGACTAGGGGGCCAATTTATTATTGGCAAATTGGGCCAATTCAACCTGTTTCCACGCGAGCCTTTAGGCTCGCCAGAAACACGAGTTAATAAGCAGCGGTCTAAAGACTGCTGCTCCTTAACTCATACGCCACCTCTGAGAAACGATCCTAAATGATCGGGCTGATTGACACCCCCTGCTAGCAGCCGATTGGCCACGAATCTGCAGGGGGCGGTATTGCACAAGCAGTTCACTAGAACTGCTTGTGCAATGCTGAATACAGACCGCATATGCTGTCCGCATTCAGCGATGTCTGGTGGACATGATACGCTACAGCTTATCATGTCTGCTAGACTTTAATAAATTGACCCCTAGGCGTTAATCTTCCCTTTATTGGGATGTTTTTCCTCTTTGGGCTAATTTTGTTGAAATACTTTATTAGTATGTGTGTGGCTTATGTTTTATACAGGGATTTATGTATAAACGTAAAATTTGGCAGTTTGTTTTCTTTGTTTGCTTAGCTAGAACAGGTTAACTGACAGACTACTTGAGCATTTGTGTAAATTAAGCTCCGGTGTTGTAGGCAGAGGGAAGCTCAAGCCTTTTACTTGCTGTGTAGTTTTTTCTCTCTGCCAGTCATGTGACTTCTCTCTGCTGTCGGATATTCATAGAGCGGAGCGGCGTAAGTGAATTTCAGTCTCTTCAGTGTCAATCTACTATATGATCGTTTTAGAGACTTCTGGCAGCCAAATTGTGTATAAGTGTTACGGTAAGGCACCTCAGCCTGAGGTGTAGGGGGCCTGATTGGTTTATTATTTTAAATAATTTTTGCATAACGTTAAGCGGCTGTGGTATTAAACATTTTTAAAGTAACAGTGTGATTAAAAAAAATTCTACAATTTGGGGAATTTTCTATTTAGTATTATAGACATGGACGAAGACTCTGTGTCTTTTTATAAATGTTTGTTATGCCTTGAGGCACACATTGTTTTGCCTATGCAATTCTGTGCTGCATGCTTAGTTAGAACACTTAAATGTAAAGATAAATTGTTGCCCTCTGAGCCCAATGTCTTTTTTAGGATGATGCTAAAATAGTATGCACCCTGAGTGGCACTGAAAATGAACAGGCACGGAAGTTTTTCTATCTTTTGTTCTGTCTCAGTTCAGTGCATCGCTCTATTTTTATATTTATGCTGTTCAGGCAATGCCACAGCTTTCTCCTCAAACGTCCCAAGCCTCTATGGCGTCACATACAGTCCCCTGCAGTTCCTCTCAGCCTCATGGAGGAGTTTATTTGCCTGCAGATTTTTGCTGCACAGGTATCTTCTGCGATATCTGCGGCATTTTCTGCTTTTCCTATGCTGGGTAAACGCAAGAGGAAAATTAGACATCCAGATAGTAAGGTTTCTGTTCTACCTACTGCTACGCAAGTTGCCCTCCCTCATAAGTCTGATAAGGAGAATACGTTGGTAGCCTCTAAGGGTGAAATCTCAGATTCGGACAGTATTATTCCTTCATCTGATACTGAAGAAGTAAACTTCAGATTTAAGCTTGAACACCTTTGTGTACTGTTAAAGGAGGTATTGGCTACTTTGGACGACTCTGATACTTCTGTCGTTGTCAACCCTAAGAAGTCTAGTAAACTGTGACAGAGATTATTTCACAGGAATGGGAGAAGCCAGGGATTCCTTTCGCCCCGTCTCCCAAATTCAAAAAGATGTTTCCTGTTGCTGACTCTATTAAAGATTCTTGGCGCACTGTGCCTAAAGTAGAAGGGGCAATTTCTACTCTGGCTAAGAGAACTACAATCCCTATAGAGGATAGCTGCTTCTTTAAGGATCCCATGGACAAAAAGCTGGAAGCTTATTTGAAGAAGATGTATGTTCATCAAGGTCTTCAATGGTAACCTGCAGTTTGTATTGGTGCAACGCTTTGTCTGAATCAATTTTAGTAGAGACTCCGTTGGAGGAGATACAAGATAGGATTAAGGCTCTCAAACTAGCCAATTCCTTTATTTCTGATGCCAACATGCAAGTTATTAGATTAGGAGCCAAGATGTCAGTCAAAGCTTCTGGCGCTTCCTTACAAGGGTAAGACCTTGTTCGGACCTGGCAGAAATATTTTCTGATATTACGGGTGGAAAAGGGTCTTTTCTACCGCAAGACGAGAAGAACAGACTCAAAGGACGTCAAATTAATTTTCGTTCCTGTCGTAATTTCAAAGGTCAAAAGTCTTCCTCTCCCTCTTCCAAACAGGAGCAGTCCAAGTCTTCTTGGAAGCCCAATCAGTCTTGGAATAAGGGGAAGCAATCAAACAAACCCTCAGCTGAGTCTTAGTCAGCATGAAGGGTCAGCCCCCAGTCCGGATCGGATTAAGTGGGGGGCAGACTTTTTTTTGTTTTGTCAAGCGTGGAAACGAGATGTCCCAGATCCTTGGGCTGTGAAAATAGTATCTCAGGGTTACAAAATAGAATTCAAAACTTTCCTTACCAGGGGCAGATTCCACCTCTCAAGATTATCTGCAGACCAGGTAAAAGGAGAGACATTCTTGAACTGCGTTCAGGACCTTTCCTCCCTGGGAGTGATTGTTCCAGTTCCAGTAAGGGAACAGGGTCTAGGATTCTATTCAAATCTGTTCGTGGTTCCCAAAAAAGAGGGAACTTTTCAACCCATTTTAGACCTAAAGTGCCTCAACAGGGTACCGGTTTTTAAAATGGAAACCATTCGTTCAATTCTTTCTTTGGTCCAAGAGGGTAAGTTCATGACGACCATAGACCTGAATGACACGTATCTTCATGTTCCCATCCACAGGGATCATCACAAATTTCTGAGATTCGCCTTTCTAGACAAACACTTTCAGTTTGTGGCTCTTCTGTTTTGCCTTGCCACAGCTCCTAGAATTTTCTCAAAGGTTCTGGGGGCTCTCTTGGCAGTGATCAGGTCTCAGGGAATTGCAGTGTCGCCATACCTGGACGACATATTGGTTCAGGCGCCATCTTTTCAACAAGCAAACTCTCATACAGAGATCTTGTCTTTTCTACGTTCCCACGGTTGGAAAGTGAATCTGGAAAAGAGTTCCCTTGTTTCAGCTACAAGGGTTGTTTTCTTAGGGACCATAGTAGATTCCCTATCTATGAAAATTTTTCTGACGGAGGTCAAAAAATCCAAAATTCATTGGCTCAATAAATGGAGGTATTTGGTCTGATGGTCGCTTCCATGGACATCATTCCCTTTGCTCGATTCCATTTGAGAGCTCTGCAATTATGCATGCTCAGACAATGGAACGGAGACCATTCGGATCTGTCTCAGAGGATAGATCTAGTCGAGTCGACAGGAGACTATCTCCCGTGGTGGCTTTCTCAGGACCATCTGTCTCAGGGCACATGCTTCCGGAGACCTTCCTGGGTGATTGTGACCACGGACGCCAACCTGCTAGGCTGGGGAGCAGTCTGGGACTCATTAAAGGCACAGGGACTATGGACTCGGGAGGAGTCTGCTCTCCACATAAATATTTTGGAGTTGAGAGCAATTTACAATGCTCTGATGGCTTGGCCTCAATTTTCTTTAGCCCGGTTTATCAGGTTTCAGTCGGACAACATCACCTCAGTGGCTTACATCAACAACCAGGGAGGGACTCGGAGTTCCTTAGCCATGAAGGAGGTTGCTTGGATTATTCAGTGGGCGGAAGCAAACAATTGTGTCTATCTGCCATCCACATTCATGGAGTGGACAACTGGGAAGAGGATTTCCTGAGCAGACAGACATTTCATCCCGGGGAGTGGGCTCTTCATCTGGAGGTGTTTTACTGGTTAACCCTTTAAATGGGGGGTGTCGGAGTTGGATCTGATGGCGTCTCGGCTGAAGGCCAAGCTTCAAAAGGTACGGTTCAAGGTAAAGAGATCCTCAGGCCGCTCTGATAGATGCTCTGTCGGTTCTTTGGGATTTCGGTCTAGCATACCTGTTTCTTCCGTTTGCGCTCCTTCCACGAGTTATTGCTCGTATCAAACAAGAGAGAGCATCAGTAATTCTAATAGCTCCTGCATGGCTCACAGAATCTGGTATGCAGACCTAGTGAAGATGTCATCTTGGCTGCCTTGGAGGTTGTCTCTGAGGAAGGACCTTCTAATTCAGGCTCCATTCCTCCATCCAAATCTCATTTCTCTGAATCTGGCTGCTTGGAGATTGAATGCTTAGTTCTGTCTAAGCGGGGATTTTCTGAGTCGGTCATTGACCCCATGATCCAGGCTTGCAAGCCTGTTATTTAAAACATTTACCATAAGGTATGGCGTAAATATCTTTATTGGTGTGAATCTAAGGGCTACTCTTGGAGTAGGGTCAGGATTCCTAGAATTTTGTCTTTTCTCCAGGATGGTCTGGAGAAAGTGTTGTCAGTTCTCTGAAAGGTCAGATTTCTGCATGATCTAATTTGTTACACAAACGTCTGGCGGATGTGCAAGATGTTGAATCTTTTTTTCAGGCCCTGGTCAGAATCAGGCCTGTGTTTAAACCTGTTGCTCCTCCTTGGAGCCTTAATCTTGTTCTTAAAGTTTTGCAGCATGTTCCGTTTGAGCCAATGCATTCCATAGATATTAAGTTGCTATCTTGGAAGGTTTTGTTTCTTATTGCTATCTCTTCTGCTCTGAGAGTTTCGGAGCTCTTGGCTTTGCAGTGTGATTCGCTTTACCTTATCTTTTATGCAGATAAGGCGGTTCTTCGTACTAAATTGGGGTTTCTTCCTGAAGTGGTTTCGGATAGAAATATTAATCAGGAAATTGTTGTTCCTTCTCTCTGTCCCAATCCTTCTTTTCATAAAGAACGTCTGTTGCACAACTTGGATGTTGTGCATGCTCTAAAATTCTACCTACAGGCGACTAAGGATTTTTGCCAGTCTTCTGCCCTGTTTGTTTGTTTCTCATGAAAGCGTAAAGGTCAGAAGGCTACTGCTACTTCTCTTTCCCTCTGGCTGAGAAGTGTGATTCGTTTTGTTTATGAGACTGCTGGACAGCAGCCTCCTGAGAGGATTACAGCTCATTCCACTAGGGCTGTCTCCTCTTCTTGGGCTTTCAAAAATGAAGCTTCTGTGGAACAGATTTGCAAGGCTGCAACTTGATCCTCTCTGCATACTTTTTTACAAATTTTATACTTTTGCCTCGGCTGAGGCAATGATGTTGTGGACTCTCCATATCTTAGGAAAGAAAACAAAATTTATGCTTAACTGTCCACGACCCCACCCTTTTTTAAGACTTTTTTTGACTAAACCTCAGGCACCTCTACACCTTTGTGTTATTCCTTTTCTATTTCCCTTCAGTCGAATGACTGGGGATTATGGGTAGGGGAGTGACACTTAACAACTTTGCTGTGGTGCTCTTTGCCTCCTCCTGCTGGCCAGGAGTGATATTCCCACTAGTAATTGAATAACGTTGTGGACTCTCCATATCTGGAAAGAAAGAAATTTATCAGGTAAGCATAAATTTAGTTTTTTCCCTTTTTTAAATATTCCGATCTCGCTGTCATTTGAGGTTTGTTTAATGCTGATGAGCTGTCAGGAGAGGAACACAGAACGTTGCCACATACGAGGGACTCTGGTGGTGTAATCAGACTTTGTGTATCTCTCTATCCTCCAGCCAGATTTGGGCTTTCTGTTAGTGTCGGGACGCACCGGGAACCCCCTAGGCCGGATGGTGAAATATGGCATTATGGGAGAAGGCAAACTGCTGGGGCCACAGGCGCACTATATCAGCCAGGAGGAGATTTACATTCTTTTTGGGTTTGGTAAGAATTCACAATAAACTACAAGTATAAACAGTGATACTCTGTGTGTGATACAAAGTCTGTTTAGTCCAGTGATTCTCAGGGAGCCACAGCACACTGGGTTATGCCATAAGCACTGCACGTCCCTCTGTCCTGAGCAACCAATGACATGACAGAATGTGTACTATACAGAGCACAAAGGATAAGCTGGGAGAATGATCACAGTGAGTGGTTCCAGCCCTTTCCTGCCCTGGGCCTTACGCATTCTTTGGTAACATATTTAGACAGATTTCATATTATTTGTAGATGCCATGATAATTTCAGTATTCAACCATCTGCTGTTCATGTAGAAAATACCCCTAATTATTCCTTATGTATAGAAAAGACTCTGCTGTATATGTGCCACAAATGGTGCCTATGTAAATTATGTTATTCCTGTCATAAAGGGGCCCTCTCTGCGCATAAGGTGCAGAATCACTGCCATTGCTTCATAATATAATGCAACCTACATCACGTGCATTACTTTATAATCATACAGGACACAGTGATGTAAACTTTGTAGCTATTCACAGAAACATCCTTAGTGCACAGAATCCTCCTACACCCAGTATATTATCTACTGACGCTCACGGTACTGACATTCTCTTATAGAGCACAGACTCCTCCTACACCCAGTATATTATCTACTGACACTCGCGGTACTGACCGTCCCTTTTAGAGCATAGACTCCTCCTACACCCAGTATATTATCTACTGACACTCGCGGTACTGACATTCTCTTATAGAGCACAGACTCCTCCTACACCCAGTATATTATCTACTGACACTCTCGGTACTAACCGTCCCTTATAGAGCATAGACTCCTCCTACACCCAATATGTTATCTACTGACACTCACTGTACTGACCGTCCCTTATAGAGCACAGACTCCTCCTACACCCAATATGTTATCTACTGACACTCACTGTACTGACCGTCCCTTATAGAGCACAGACTCCTCCTACACCCAGTAAATTATCTACTGACACTCGCGGTACTGACCGTCCCTTATACAGAACAGACTCCTCCTACACCCAATATATTATCTATAGACACTCACGGCACTGACCTTCTCTTATAGAGCACAGACTCCTCCTACACCCAGTATATTATCTACTGACACTCACGGCACTGACCTTCTCTTATAGGACACGGACTCCTCCTACACCCAATATATTATCTATAGACACTCACGGCACTGACCTCTTATAGAGCACATACTCCTCCTACACCCAGTATATTATCTACTGACACTCGCGGTACTAACCTTCCCTTATAGGGCACAGACTCCTCCTACACCCAATATGTTATCTACTGACGCTCGCGGTACTGACCTTCCCTTATAGAGCACAGACTCCTACACCCAATATATTATCTACTGACACTCGCGGTACTGACCGTCCCTTATAGAGCACAGACTCCTACACCCAGTATATTATCTACTGACACTCACGGCACTGACCTTCCCTTATAGGGCACATACTCCTCCTACACCCAGTATATTATCTACTGACACTCACAGTACTGATCTTCCCTTATAGAGCACAGACTCCTTCTACACTCAGTATGTTATCTACTGACACTCGCGGTACTGACCGTCCCTTATAGAGCACAGACTCCTCCTACACCCAGTATATTATCTAATGAAACTCGCAGTACTGACCTTCACTTATAGAGTACATATTCCTCCTACATCCAGTATATTATCTACTGACACTCGCGGTACTGACCTTTCCTTATAGAGCGCAGTCTCCTCCTACACCCAGTATATTATCTACTGACACTGCTCTATAAGGGAAGGGAAGTACCGCAAGTGTCAGTAGATAATTTACTGGGTGTAGGAGGAGTCTTTGCTCTATAAAGGAAGGTCACTACCGCGAGTGTCAGTAGATAATTTACTGGGTGTAGGAGGAGTCTGTGCTCTATAAGGGAATGTCAGTACCGCGAGTGTCAGTAGATAATATACTGGGTGTAGGAGGAGTATGTACTCTATTAGGGAAGGTCAGTACCCTGAGCGTCTGTAGATAATATACTTCCCTTATAGAACACAGACTCCTCCTACACCCAGTATATTATCTACTGACACTCGCGGTACTGACCTTCCCTTATAGAACACAGACTCCTCCTACTCCCAGTATATTATCTACAGACACTCGCGGTACTGACTTTCTCTTATAGAGCACAGACTCCTACACCCAGTATATTATCTACTGACACTTGCGGTACTGACCTTCCCTTATAGAGCACAGACTCCTCCTACACCCAGTCTATTATCTACTGAAACTTGCGGTACTGACCTTCCCTTATAGAGCACAGACTCCTCCTACACCCAGTAAATGATCTACTGACAATTGCGGTACTGACCTTCCCTTATAGAGCACAGACCGCTCCTACACCCACTAAATTATCTACTGACACCTACGGTACTGACCGTCCCTTATAGAGCACAGACTCCTCCTACACCCAGTATATTATTTACTGACACTCACGGTACTGACATTCCCTTATAGAGCACAGACTCCTCCTACACCAAGTAAATTATCTACTGACACTCACGGTACTGACCTTCCCTTATAGAGCACAGACTCCTCCTACACCCAGTAAATTATCTACAGAAACTTGCGGTACTGACCGTCCCTTATAAAACACAGACTCCTCCTACACCCAGTAAATTATCTACTGACACTCGCGGTACTGACCGTCCCTTATACAGAACAGACTCCTCCTACACCCAATATATTATCTATAGACACTCACGGCACTGACCTTCTCTTATAGAGCACAGACTCCTCCTACACCCAGTATATTATCTACTGACACTCACGGCACTGACCTTCTCTTATAGGACACGGACTCCTCCTACACCCAATATATTATCTATAGACACTCACGGCACTGACCTCTTATAGAGCACATACTCCTCCTACACCCAGTATATTATCTACTGACACTCGCGGTACTAACCTTCCCTTATAGGGCACAGACTCCTCCTACACCCAATATGTTATCTACTGACGCTCGCGGTACTGACCTTCCCTTATAGAGCACAGACTCCTACACCCAATATATTATCTACTGACACTCGCGGTACTGACCGTCCCTTATAGAGCACAGACTCCTACACCCAGTATATTATCTACTGACACTCACGGCACTGACCTTCCCTTATAGGGCACATACTCCTCCTACACCCAGTATATTATCTACTGACACTCACAGTACTGATCTTCCCTTATAGAGCACAGACTCCTTCTACACTCAGTATGTTATCTACTGACACTCGCGGTACTGACCGTCCCTTATAGAGCACAGACTCCTCCTACACCCAGTATATTATCTAATGAAACTCGCAGTACTGACCTTCACTTATAGAGTACATATTCCTCCTACATCCAGTATATTATCTACTGACACTCGCGGTACTGACCTTTCCTTATAGAGCACAGTCTCCTCCTACACCCAGTATATTATCTACTGACACTGCTCTATAAGGGAAGGGAAGTACCGCAAGTGTCAGTAGATAATTTACTGGGTGTAGGAGGAGTCTTTGCTCTATAAAGGAAGGTCACTACCGCGAGTGTCAGTAGATAATTTACTGGGTGTAGGAGGAGTCTGTGCTCTATAAGGGAATGTCAGTACCGCGAGTGTCAGTAGATAATATACTGGGTGTAGGAGGAGTATGTACTCTATTAGGGAAGGTCAGTACCCTGAGCGTCTGTAGATAATATACTTCCCTTATAGAACACAGACTCCTCCTACACCCAGTATATTATCTACTGACACTCGCGGTACTGACCTTCCCTTATAGAACACAGACTCCTCCTACTCCCAGTATATTATCTACAGACACTCGCGGTACTGACTTTCTCTTATAGAGCACAGACTCCTACACCCAGTATATTATCTACTGACACTTGCGGTACTGACCTTCCCTTATAGAGCACAGACTCCTCCTACACCCAGTAAATGATCTACTGACAATTGCGGTACTGACCTTCCCTTATAGAGCACAGACCGCTCCTACACCCACTAAATTATCTACTGACACCTACGGTACTGACCGTCCCTTATAGAGCACAGACTCCTCCTACACCCAGTATATTATTTACTGACACTCACGGTACTGACATTCCCTTATAGAGCACAGACTCCTCCTACACCAAGTAAATTATCTACTGACACTCACGGTACTGACCTTCCCTTATAGAGCACAGACTCCTCCTACACCCAGTAAATTATCTACAGAAACTTGCGGTACTGACCGTCCCTTATAAAACACAGACTCCTCCTACATCCAGTATATTATCTACTGATACTCGCGGCACTGACCCTCCCTTATAGAGCACAGACTCCTCCTACACCCAGTATATTATCTACTGACACTCGCGGTACTGACCTTTCCTTTTAGAGCACAGACTCCTCCTACACCCAGTATATTTTCTACTGACACTCGCGGTATTGACCGTCCCTTATAGAGCACAGACTCCTCCTACACCCAGTATATTATCTACTGACACTCACGGCACTGACCTTCCCTTATAGGGCACAGACTCCTCCTACACCCAGTATATTATCTACTGACACTCGCGGTATTGACCTCCCTTATAGAGCACAGACTACTCCTACATCGAGTATTTTATCTACTGACACTCACGGCACTGACCTTCCCTTATAGGGCACAGACTCCTCCTACACCCAGTATATTATCTACTGACACTCGCAGTACTGACCTTTCCTTATAGAGCACAGACTCCTCCTACACCCAGTAAATTATCTACTGACACTCGCTGTACTGACTTTCCCTTATAGAGCACAGACTCCTCCTACACCAAGTAAATGATCTACTGACACTCACGATACTGACCTTCCCTTATAGAGCACAGACTCCTCCTACACCCAGTATATTATCTACTGACGCTTGCGGTACTGACCTTCCCTTATAGAGCACAGACTCCTCCTACACCCAGTATATTATCTACTGACACTCGCTGTACTGACCTTCCCTTATAGAGCACAGACTCCTCCTACACACAGTATATTATCTACTGACACTCGCGGTACTGACCGTCCCTTATAGATCACAGACTCCTCCTACACCCAGTATATTATGTACTGAAACTCACGGTACTGACCTTCAATTATAGAGCACAGACTCCTCCTACACCCAGTATATTATCTACTGACACTCACGGCACTGACCTTCCCTTATAGAGCACAAACTCCTCCTACACCCAGTATATTATCTACTGAAACTCGCGGTACTGACCTTCCCTTATAGAGTACAGACTCCTCCTACACCCAGTAAATTATCTACTGACGCTTGCGGTATTGACCTTTCCTCATAGAGCACAGACTCCTCCTACACCCAGTATATTATCTACTGACACTCACGGCACTGACCTTCCCTTATAGAGCACAGACTCCTCCTACACCCAGTATATTATATATTGATACTCATGGTACTGACCGTCCCTTTTAGAGCACAGACTCCTTCTACACCCAGTATATTATCTACTGACGCTCACGGTACTAACCTTCCCTTATAGAGCACAGACTCCTCCTACACCCAGTATATTATCTACTGACACTCACGGCACTGACCTTCCTTTAGCGGCACACATACTCTTCAGATCTGAACCTTGTGACACTTCTGGTTGGCACAGATGCTGGTAGCGTTTAATAGAAATTAAACTGCACTCTCTTCTCAGTTCCTGAATGGTTTGAAAATAAGTTAAAAAGCATGTTATAAATAGAAAGTAATTCAAGAAGCAGCACCTCACGTGTATCTCACGTATTCGCTCTAGCGCAGGCTACAACAAGGTGAGTGCTCTGTGAGAGAGTGAAACGTGTTGTCTGACATTGTTAGTAGCTTTTTCTTGTATTAAGTATAATTATTAGCAAGTGCTAATAACTGAACAGCAGTATTATAATGTATTGAGTCTGGTGATTTGTTGCTCAGATCTTGTCTGGTAGTTTAATCAATAAACATAAATTATATAAATGCTCTACAGGAATCATTCTGATATTTTTAACGCAGTCCAAGCAATAAACCAGGGGGCAGAGTACAGAGATTACATTATGAGGACAGACATATAGATGAGCAAAACCTAAGACTGAAACACATCTAGAGATTTTGTTTTAAATCCAGTGACTGTTAACCCCTTGTTAAAGGACCAGTAAACACAGCAGATTTGCATAATCAACCAATGCAAGATAACAAGACAATGCAATAGCATTTACTCTGAATTCCAAATGAGTAGTAGATTCTTTTTTAACACATTTTAAAGTTATGTATATTTCCACTCCCCCTGTACCATGTGATAGCAATCAGCCAATCACAAATGCATATACGTATAGTCTGAGTTCTTGCACATGCTCAGTAGGAGCTGGTGACTCAAAAAAAGTGTAAATATAAAAGACTGTGCACATTTTTTTTAATGGAAGTAAATTGGAAAGTTGTTTAAAATTACATGCTCTATCTGAATCATGAAAATTTAATAAAGCCTGAGTGTCCCTTTAAAGATACAAAAAGCAAACATACTTAAATAGTTCTTAAAAAAAATATCATCCTTTATGATCAGTTGTTAAATGCTTGTTCTGTGTGAGTAAAAAGAAATAAATGTCTGATTTAATGTAATTTTTATTTATTTCTACATATAAAATAGCAAAACATTGTAAAGCGTTTCAGTGCAGATTATAGCGTTTCTTTCTTACAGTTGATAACGCTATTGGCTTACATTGCTGCAGAGGACTAGTTTGTGCAGTAGAATTTGTTAGCTCTGTGTAGGTAAATCTCAGCATTTTGGTAACAAAGTGACAGAAGGGGACACACGATTCTTATGGAGCAGTGACCATGAGCTACAGAACTGAGCGACTCTACAAACATAATTGTGCTCATGCAGTAATGACAATGCCGACTTCTTATTCTGTATCGCTGTGTTTTTGTTTTATAGGGAAGGTCCAGGCAGTTTCGTTGAGGGATATTTATGCACAAGCCACAAACACTGACAGTTTCCCTGGTGTCCTGCAGAAAAAGGATTTGGATGATAAAAGGAACCCGTATAATTTGTCAAAGCTGGTGGATGCCTACAGGTATAGAACAGATATTGTGATATAGTGACCGTGTGACACTACAGTATGTGACTAGCTGTGTGTACAGATATAGAATATAGTGATATAGTGACCGTGTGACACTACAGTATGTGACTAGCTGTGTGTACAGGTATAGAACAGACATTGTGATATAGTGACCGTGTGACACTACAGTATGTGACTAGCTGCGTGTACAGGTATAGAATAGACATTGTGATATAGTGACTGTGTGACACTACAGTATGTGACTAGCTGTGTGTACAGGTATAGAACAGACATTGTGATATAGCGACCGTGTGACACTACAGTATGTGACTAGCTGTGTGTACAGATATAGAATAGACATTGTGATATAGTGACCGTGTGACACTACAGTATGTGACTAGCTGTGTGTACAGGTATAGAATAGACATTGTGATATAGTGACCGTCTTACACTACAGTATGTGACTAGCTGTGTGTACAGGTATAGAACAGACATTGTGATATAGTGACCGTGTGACACTACAGTATGTGACTAGCTGTGTGTACAGGTATAGAATAGACATTGTGATATAGTGACCGTCTTACACTACAGTATGTGACTAGCTATGTGTACAGGTATAGAACAGACATTGTGATATAGTGACCGTGTGACACTACAGTATGTGACTAGCTGTGTGTACAGGTATAGAATAGACATTGTGATATAGTGACCGTGTGACACTACAGTATGTGACTAGCTGTGTGTACAGGTATAGAATAGACATTGTGATATAGTGACCGTGTGACAATACAGTATGTGACTAGCTGTGTGTACAGGTATAGAATAGACATTGTGATATAGTGACCGTGTGACACTACAGTATGTGACTAGCTGTGTGTACAGGTATAGAATAGACATTGTGATATACTGACCGTGTGACACTACAGTATGTGACTAGCTGTGTGTACAGATATAGAATAGATATAGTGATATAGTGACCGTGTGACACTACAGTATGTGACTAGCTGTGTGTACAGGTATAGAATAGAGATTGTGATATAGTGACCGTCTTACACTACAGTATGTGACTAGCTGTGTGTACAGATATAGAGCAGACATTGTGATATAGTGACCGTGTGACACTACAGTATGTGACTAGCTGTGTGTACAGATATAGAACAGACATTGTGATATAGTGACCGTGTGACACTACAGTATGTGACTAGCTGTATGTTCAGGTATAGAACAGACATTGTGATATAGTGACCGTGTGACACTACAGTATGTGACTAGCTGTGTGTACAGGTATAGAACAGACATTGTGATATAGTGACCGTCTTACACTACAGTATGTGACTAGCTATGTGTACAGGTATAGAACAGACATTGTGATATAGTGACCGTGTGACACTACAGTATGTGACTAGCTGTGTGTACAGGTATAGAATAGACATTGTGATATAGTGACCGTGTGACAATACAGTATGTGACTAGCTGTGTGTACAGGTATAGAATAGACATTGTGATATAGTGACCGTGTGACACTACAGTATGTGACTAGCTGTGTGTACAGGTATAGAATAGACATTGTGATATACTGACCGTGTGACACTACAGTATGTGACTAGCTGTGTGTACAGGTATAGAATAGAGATTGTGATATAGTGACCGTCTTACACTACAGTATGTGACTAGCTGTGTGTACAGATATAGAGCAGACATTGTGATATAGTGACCGTGTGACACTACAGTATGTGACTAGCTGTGTGTACAGATATAGAACAGACATTGTGATATAGTGACCGTGTGACACTACAGTATGTGACTAGCTGTATGTTCAGGTATAGAACAGACATTGTGATATAGTGACCGTGTGACACTACAGTATGTGACTAGCTGTGTGTACAGGTATAGAACAGACATTGTGATATAGTGACCGTCTTACACTACAGTATGTGACTAGCTGTGTGTACAGGTATAGAACAGACATTGTGATATAGTGACCGTGTGACACTACAGTATGTGACTAGCTGTGTGTACAGGTATAGAGCAGACATTGTGATATAGTGACCATGTGACACTACAGTATGTGACTAGCTGTGTGTACAGGTATAGAATAGACATTGTGATATAGTGACCGTGTGGCACTACAGTATGTGACTAGCTGTGTGTACAGGTATAGAATAGATATAGTGATATAGTGACCGTCTTACACTACAGTATGTGACTAGCTGTGTGTACAGGTATAGAACAGACATTGTGATATAGTGACCGTGTGACACTACAGTATGTGACTAGCTGTGTGTACAGGTATAGAGCAGACATTGTGATATAGTGACCATGTGACACTACAGTATGTGACTAGCTGTGTGTACAGGTATAGAATAGACATTGTGATATAGTGACCGTGTGGCACTACAGTATGTGACTAGCTGTGTGTACAGGTATAGAATAGATATAGTGATATAGTGACCGTGTGACACTACAGTATGTGACTAGCTGTGTGTACAGGTATAGAGCAGACATTGTGATATAGTGACTGTGTGACACTACAGTATGTGACTAGCTGTGTGTACAGATATAGAGCAGACATTGTGATATAGTGACCGTGTGACACTACAGTATGTGACTAGCTGTGTGTACAGATATAGAACAGACATTGTGATATAGTGACCGTGTGACACTACAGTATGTGACTAGCTGTATGTTCAGGTATAGAACAGACATTGTGATATAGTGACCGTGTGACACTACAGTATGTGACTAGCTCTGTGTACAGGTATAGAACAGACATTGTGATATAGTGACCGTCTTACACTACAGTATGTGACTAGCTGTGTGTACAGGTATAGAACAGACATTGTGATATAGTGACCGTGTGACACTACAGTATGTGACTAGCTGTGTGTACAGGTATAGAGCAGACATTGTGATATAGTGACCATGTGACACTACAGTATGTGACTAGCTGTGTGTACAGGTATAGAATAGACATTGTGATATAGTGACCGTGTGACACTACAGTATGTGACTAGCTGTGTGTACAGGTATAGAATAGATATAGTGATATAGTGACCGTGTGACACTACAGTATGTGACTAGCTGTGTGTACAGGTATAGAGCAGACATTGTGATATAGTGACTGTGTGACACTACAGTATGTGACTAGCTGTGTGTACAGGTATAGAATAGACATTGTGATATAGTGACCGTGTGACACTACAGTATGTGACTAGCAGTGTGTACAGGTATAGAATAGACATTGTGATATAGTGACCGTCTTACACTACAGTATGTGACTAGCTGTGTGTACAGGTATAGAACAGACATTGTGATATAGTGACCGTGTGACACTACAGTATGTGACTAGCTGTGTGTACAGGTATAGAGCAGACATTGAGATATAGTGACCGTGTGACACTACAGTATGTGACTAGCTGTGTGTACAGGTATAGAACAGACATTGTGATATAGTGAACGTGTGACACTACAGTATGTGACTAGCTGTGTGTACAGGTATAGAACAGACATTGTGATATAGTGACTGTGTGACGCTACAGTATGTGACTAGCTGTGTGTACAGGTATAGAACAGACATTGTGATATAGTGACCGTGTGACACTACAGTATGTGTCTAGCTGTGTGTACAGATATAGAACAGACATTGTGATATAGTGACCGTGTGACACTACAGTATGTGACTAGCTGTGTGTACAGGTATAGAACAGACATTGTGATATAGTGACCGTGTGACACTACAGTATGTGACTAGCTGTGTGTACAGGTATAGAACAGACATTGTGATATAGTGACCGTGTGACGCTGCAGTATGTGACTAGCTGTGTGTACAGATATAGAACAGACATTGTGATATAGTGACTGTGTGACACTACAGTATGTGACTAGCTGTGTGTGCAGATATAGAATAGATATAGTGATATAGTGACCGTGTGACACTACAGTATGTGACTAGCTGTGTGTACAGATATAGAATAGATATAGTGATATAGTGACTGTGTGACACTGCAGTATGTGACTAGCTGTGTGTACAGGTATAGAACAGACATTGTGATATAGTGACCGTGTGACACTACAGTATGTGACTTGCTGTGTGTACAGGTATAGAACAGACATTGTGATATAGTGACCGTGTGACACTACAGTATGTGACTAGCTGTGTGTACAGGTATAGAACAGACATTGTGATATTTTGACCGTGTGACACTACAGTATGTGACTAGCTGTGTGTACAGATATAGAATAGATATAGTGATATAGTGACTGTGTGACACTGCAGTATGTGACTAGCTGTGTGTACAGGTATAGAACAGACATTGTGATATAGTGACCGTGTGACACTACAGTATGTGACTAGCTGCGTGTACAGGTATAGAATAGACATTGTGATATAGTGACTGTGTGACACTACAGTATGTGACTAGCTGTGTGTACAGATATAGAAAAGACATTGTGATATAGTGACCGTGTGACACTACAGTATGTGACTAGCTGTGTGTACAGGTATAGAATAGACATTGTGATATAGTGACCGTGTGACACTACAGTATGTGACTAGCTGTGTGTACAGGTATAGAATAGACATTGTGATATAGTGACTGTGTGACACTACAGTATGTGACTAGCTGTGTGTACAGATATAGAACAGACATTGTGATATAGTGACCGTGTGACACTACAGTATGTGACTAGCTGTGTGTACAGGTATAGAATAGACATTGTGATATAGTGACCGTGTGACACTACAGTATGTGACTAGCTGTGTGTACAGGTATAGAACAGACATTGTAATATAGTGACCGTGTGACACTACAGTATGTGACTAGCTGTGTGTACAGGTATAGAACAGACATTGTGATATAGTGACCGTGTGACACTACAGTATGTGACTAGCTGTGTGTACAGGTATAGAACAGACATTGTGATATAGTGACCGTGTGACACTACAGTATGTGACTAGCTGTGTGTACAGGTATAGAACAGACATTGTGATATAGTGACCGTGTGACACTACAGTATGTGACTAGCTTTGTGTACAGGTATAGAACAGACATTGTGTTATAGTGACCGTGTGACACTACAGTATGTGACTAGCTGTGTGTACAGGTATAGAACAGACATTGTGATATAGTGACCGTGTGACACTACAGTATGTGACTAGCTGTGTGTACAGGTATAGAATAGACATTGTGATATAGTGACCGTGTGACACTACAGTATGTGACTAGCTGTGTGTACAGGTATAGAACAGACATTGTGATATAGTGACCGTGTGACACTACAGTATGTGACTAGCTGTGTGTACAGGTATAGAATAGACATTGTGATATAGTGACCGTGTGACACTACAGTATGTGACTAGCTGTGTGAACAGGTATAGAACAGACATTGTGATATAGTGACCGTGTGACACTACAGTATGTGACTAGCTGTGTGTACAGGTATAGAATAGACATTGTGATATAGTGACCGTGTGACACTACAGTATGTGACTAGCTGTGTGTACAGGTATAGAACAGACATTGTGATATAGTGACAGTGTGACACTACAGTATGTGACTAGCTGTGTGTACAGATATAGAATAGACATTATGATATAGTGACCGTGTGACTCTGCAGTATGTGACTAGCTGTGTGTACAGGTATAGAACAGATATTGTGATATAGTGACAGTGTGACACTACAGTATGTGACTAGCTGTGTGTACAGATATAGAACAGACATAGTGATATAGTGACCGTGTGACACTACAGTATGTGACTAGCTGTGTGTACAAGTATAGAACAAACATTGTGATATAGTGACCGTATGACACTACAGTATGTGACTAGCTGTGTGTACAGGTATAGAATAGACATTGTGATATAGTGACCGTGTGACACTACAGTATGTGACTAGCTGTGTGTACAGATATAGAACAGACATTGTGATATAGTGACCGTGTGACACTACACTATGTGACTAGCTGTGTGTACAGATATAGAATACACATAGTGATATAGTGACCGTGTGACACTACAGTATGTGACTAGCTGTGTGTACAAGTATAGAACAGACATTGTGATATAGTGACCGTGTGACACTACAGTATGTGACTAGCTGTGTGTACAGGTATAGAACAGACATTGTGATATAGTGACTGTGTGACACTACAGTATGTGACTAGCTGTGTGTACAGATATAGAACAGACATTGTGATATAGTGACTGTGTGACACTACAGTATGTGACTAGCTGTGTGTACAGATATAAAATACACATAGTGATATAGTGACCGTGTGACACTGCAGTATGTGACTAGCTGTGTGTACAGGTATAGAACAGACATTGTGATATAGTGACCGTGTCGTGTGACACTACAGTATGTGACTAGCTGTGTGTACAGGTATAGAACAGACATTGTGATATAGTGACCGTGTGACACTACATTATGTGGCTAGCTGTGTGTACAGGTATAGAATAGACATTGTGATATAGTGACCGTGTGACGCTGCAGTATGTGACTAGCTGTGTGTACAGGTATAGAACAGACATTGTGATATAGCGACCGTGTGACGCTGCAGTATGTGACTAGCTGTGTGTACAGGTATAGAACAGACATTGTGATATAGTGACCGTGTGACGCTACAGTATGTGACTAGCTGTGTGTACAGGTATAGAACAGACATTGTGATATAGTGACCGTCTGACACTGCAGTATGTGACTAGCTGTGTGTACAGGTATAGAACAGACATTGTGATATAGTGACCGTAATACACTACAGTATGTGACTAGCTGTGTGTACAGGTATAGAACAGACATTGTGATATAGTGACCGTGTGACGCTGCAGTATGTGACTAGCTGTGTGTACAGGTATAGAATATAGTGATATAGTGACCGTGTGACGCTGCAGTATGTGACTAGCTGTGTGTACAGGTATAGAATATAGTGATATAGTGACCCTGTGACGCTGCAGTATGTGACTAGCTGTGTGTACAGATATAGAACAGACATTGTGATATAGTGACTGTGTGACACTACAGTATGTGACTAGCTGTGTGTACAGATATAAAATACACATAGTGATATAGTGACCGTGTGACACTGCAGTATGTGACTAGCTGTGTGTACAGGTATAGAACAGACATTGTGATATAGTGACCGTGTCGTGTGACACTACAGTATGTGACTAGCTGTGTGTACAGGTATAGAACAGACATTGTGATATAGTGACCGTGTGACACTACATTATGTGGCTAGCTGTGTGTACAGGTATAGAATAGAGATTGTGATATAGTGACCGTGTGACACTGCAGTATGTGACGAGCTGAGTGTACAGGTATAGAATAGACATTGTGATATAGTGACCGTGTGACACTGCAGTATGTGACTAGCTGTGTGTACAGGTATAGAACAGACATTGTGGTATAGTGACCGTGTGACACTACAGTATGTGACTAGCTGTGTGTACAGGTATAGAACAGACATTGTGATATAGTGACCGTGTGACACTACAGTATGTGACTAGCTGTGTGTACAGGTATAGAATAGACATTGTGATATAGTGACCATGTGACACTATAGTATGTGACTAGCTGTGTGTACAGATATAGAATAGATATAGTGATATAGTGACCGTATGACACTGCAGTATGTGACTAGCTGTGTGTACAGATATAGAATAGATATAGTGATATAGTGACTGTGTGACACTACAGTATGTGACTAGCTGTGTGTACAGGTATAGAACAGACATTGTGATATAGTGACCGTGTGACACTACAGTATGTGACTAGCTGTGTGTACAGGTATAGAACAGACATTGTGATATAGCGACCGTGTGATACTACAGTATGTGACTAGCTGTGTGTACAGATATAGAGCAGACATTGTGATATAGTGACCGTGTGACACTACAGTATGTGACTAGCTTTGTGTACAAGTATAGAACAGACATTGTGATATAGTGACCGTGTGACACTACAGTATGTGACTAGCTGTGTGTACAGATATAGAACAGACATTGTGATATAGTGACCGTGTGACACTACAGTATGTGACTAGCTTTGTGTATAGGTATAGAACAGACATTGTGATATAGTGACCGTGTGACACTACAGTATGTGACTAGCTGTGTGTACAGATATAGAACAGACATTGTGCTATAGTGACCGTGTGACACTACAGTATGTGACTAGCTTTGTGTACAGGTATAGAATAGACATTGTGATATAGTGACCGTTTGACGCTGCAGTATGTGACTAGCTGTGTGTACAGGTATAGAATATAGTGATATAGTGACCGTGTGACACTACAGTATGTGACAAGCTTTGTGTACAGCTATAGAACAAACATTGTGATATAGTGACCCTGTGACACTACAGTATGTGACTAGCTTTGTGTACAGGTATAGAACAGACATTGTGATATAGTGACCGTGTGACACTACAGTATGTGACTAGCTTTGTGTACAGGTATAGAACAGACATTGTGATATAGTGACCGTGTGACACTACAGTATGTGACTAGCTTTGTGTACAGGTATAGAACAGACATTGTGATATAGTGACCGTGTGACACTACAGTATGTGACTAGCTGTGTGTACAGATATAGAACAGACATAGTGATATAGTGACCGTGTGACACTACAGTATGTGACTAGCTGTGTGTACAGATATGGAATAGAGATTGTGATATAGTGACCGTGTGACACTACAGTATGTGACTAGCTGTGTGTACAGATATAGAACAGAGATAGTGATATAGTGACCGTGTGACACTACAGTATGTGACTAGCTGTGTGTACAGGTATAGAACAGACATTGTGATATAGAGACCGTGTGACACTACAGTATGTGACTTGCTGTGTGTACAGGTATAGAACAGACATTGTGACAGTAGGACATCCAGTTTGTGCATAAAGGGACAGTTTTCTGTTACACCAGCTACAGAGTATTAAATACATAGGACATTTCTGTTTTTAGGGTTATTCTTGCATTTGGAATTCTTGCTTTTACTTATTGTAACCACCACCTATAAAAGGTAATGACCTCTGTGTATAGATATTAGATGAACTTATTTTCTTCCTGCAGGCTGTTCTTGGGATCAATGTGTTGAGGTTTCAGTGAGTATAAAAATAAACCTAAAGGAACAATTCCCATACATTTAATGCTCGTTAGCTGGTATACACAGTAAAGGGAATGACATTTCTCCAACATTGGTGTGTCCGGTCCACGGCGTCATCCTTACTTGTGGGAAATATCTCTTCCCCAACAGGAAATGGCAAAGAGTCCCAGCAAAGCTGGCCATATAGTCCCTCCTAGGCTCCGCCCACCCCAGTCATTCTCTTTGCCGTTGCACAGGCAACATCTCCACGGAGATGGTTAAGAGTTTTTTGGTGTTTAAATGTAGTTTTTTATTCTTCTATCAAGTGTTTGTTATTTTAAAATAGTGCTGGTATGTACTATTTACAAAAAACCAAAAAGGATGAAGATTTCTGTTTGTGAGAGGAAGATGATTTTAGCAGACAGTAACTAAAATCGATTGCTGTTTCGACATGGGACTGTTGAGATGAAGTAACTTCAGTTGGGGGAAACAGTTAGCAGACTTTTCTGCTTAAGGTATGACTAGCCATATTTCTAACAAGACTGTGTAATGCTGGAAGGCTGTCATTTCCCCTCATGGGGACCGGTAAGCCATTTTCTTAGTCTCAAACAGAATAAAGGGCTTTATATGGGCTATAAAACTGGTAGACACTTTTATGGGCTAAATCGATTGCTTTATTTGGACATTTTACACATGTTTATGCTGATATTTCACATTTATAAACTTGGGGAACGTTTTTTAACGGCAGGCACTATGTTAGACACCTTTTCCAGTCAGTGAGGGCCTTCCCAGTTGTAGGCTGAGCCTCATTTTCGCGCCATTACTGCGCAGTTGTTTTTGAGAGCAAGACATGCAGATGCATGTGTGAGGATCTGAAAGTGGCTGGAAAAGTTTCTAGAAGGCGTCATTTGGTATCTTATTCCCCTCTGGGTTTGACAAAGTCACTGCAAAGGCTGTAGCTGGGACTGTATAGGGGTTAAAATTGTAAACGGCTCCGGTTCCGTTATTTTAAGGGTTAAGGCTCTGAAAATTGGTGTGCAATACTTTTAATGCTTTAAGACACTGTGGTGAAAATTTGGTAAAATTTGAACAATTCCTTCATATTTTTTCGCATATTCAGTAATAAAGTGTGTTCTGTTTAAAATTTAAAGAGACAGTAACGGTTTTGATTTAAAACGTTTTTTGTGCTTTATTGACAAGTTTAAGCCTGTTTAACATGTCTGTGCCTTCGGATAAGCTATGTTCTATATGTATGAAAGCCAATGTGTCTCCCCATTCAAAATTGTGTGATAATTGTGTCATAGCGTCCAAACAAAGTAAGGACAGTACTGCCACAGATAATGAAATTGCCCAAGATAATTCCTCAGATGAGGGGAGTAGACATGATACTACATCATCCCATAGTGTGTCTACACCAGTTTTGCCCACGCAGGAGGCCCCTAGTACTTCTAGCGCGCCAATGCTAATTACCATGCAACAATTGACGGCTGTAATGGATAACTCCATAGCAAATATTTTATCCAAAATGCCGGCATATCAGAGAAAGCGCGATTGCTCTGTTTTAAACACTGAAGAGCAAGAGGGCGCTGATGATAATTGTTCTGTCATACCCTCACACCAATCTGAAGTGGCCATGAGGGAGGTTTTGTCAGATGGGGAAATTTCAGATTCAGGAAAAATTTCTCAACAAGCTGAACCTGATGTTGTGACGTTTCAATTTAAATTAGAACATCTCCGCGCACTGCTTAAGGAGGTGTTATCTACTCTGGATGATTGTGACAACTTGGTCATTCCAGAGAAATTATGCAAAATGGACAAGTTTCTAGAGGTTCCGGTGCACCCCGACGCTTTTCCTATACCCAAGCGGGTGGCGGACATAGTGAATAAGGAGTGGGAGAAGCCCGGCATTCCTTTTGTTCCCCCCCCTATATTTAAGAAATTATTTCCTATGGTCGACCCCAGAAAGGACTTATGGCAGACAGTCCCTAAGGTCGAGGGGGCAGTTTCTACTCTAAACAAGCGCACTACTATTCCTATTGAGGATAGTTGTGCTTTTAAAGATCCTATGGATAAAAAATTGGAAGGTTTGCTTTAAAAGATTTTTGTACAGCAAGGTTACCTTCTACAACCCATTTCGTGCATTATCCCTGTCACTACAGCAGCGTGTTTCTGGTTCGAGGAACTGGAAAAGTCGCTCAGTAGAGAGACTCCATATGAGGAGGTTATGGACAGAGTTCACGCACTTAAGTTGGCTAACTCTTTTATTTTAGATGCCGCTTTGCAATTAGCCAGGTTAGCGGCGAGAAATTCAGGGTTTGCAATTGTGGTGCGCAGAGCGCTTTGGCTAAAGTCTTGGTCAGCGGATGTATCATCCAAGACAAAATTGCTTAACATCCCTTTCAAAGGTAAAACTCTCTTTGGGCCAGAATTAAAAGAGATCATTTCAGACATCACTGGTGGGAAGGGCCACGCCCTTCCACAAGATAGGCCTTTCAAGGCCAAGAATAAGTCTAATTTTCGTTCCTTTCGCAATTTCAGGAACGGACCGACCTCTAATCCTGCATCCTCTAAGCAAGAGGGTAATGCCTCACAGACCAAACCAGCCTGGAAACCTATGCAAGGCTGGAACAAGGGTAAGCAGGCCAAAAAGCCTGCTGCTGCTAACAAAACAGCATGAAGGAGTAGCCCCCGATCCGGGACCGGATCTAGTGGGGGGCAGACTCTCTCTCTTCGCTCAGGCCTGGGCAAGAGATGTTCAGGATCCCTGGACGCTAGAAATAGTTTCTCAGGGTTATCTTCTGGAATTCAAGGAACTACCCCCAAGGGGAAGGTTCCACATGTCTCACTTATCCTCAAACCAAATAAAGAGACAGGCGTTTTTACATTGTGTAGAAGACCTGTTAAAAATGGGAGTGATACACCCAGTTCCAATGACGGAACAAGGAATGGGATTTTACTCAAATCTGTTCATAGTTCCCAAAAAAGAGGGAACTTTCAGACCAATTCTGGATTTAAAGATCCTAAACAAATTTCTCAGGGTACCATCGTTCAAAATGGAAACCATTCGAACGATTCTACCCACTATCCAGGAAGGTCAATTTATGACTACCGTGGATCTAAAGGATGCGTACCTACATATTCCTATCCACAAAGAACATCATCAGTTCCTAAGGTTCGCCTTTCTGGACAAACATTACCAGTTTGTGGCCCTCCCATTCGGGTTAGCCACTGCTCCAAGGATTTTCACAAAGGTACTCGGGTCCCTTCTAGCGGTTCTAAGACCGAGGGGCATTGCAGTAGTACCATACTTGGACGACATTCTAATACGAGCGTCGTCTCTGTCAAAAGCAAAGGATCATACAGACATAGTTCTGGCCTTTCTCAGATCACACGGATGGAAGGTGAACATAGAAAAAAGTTCTCTGTCTCCGTCAACAAGAGTTCCCTTCTTGGGAACAATAATAGATTCCTTAGAAATGAGGATTTTTCTGACAGAGGTCAGAAAGTCAAAACTTCTAAGCACTTGTCAAGTTCTTCATTCTGTTCCACGTCCTTCCATAGCTCAGTGCATGGAAGTAGTAGGGTTGATGGTTGCAGCAATGGACATAGTTCCTTTTGCACGGATTCATCTAAGACCATTACAACTGTGCATGCTCAAACAGTGGAATGGGGACTATACAGACTTGTCTCCAGTGATTCAAGTAGATCAGAAGACCAGAGATTCACTCCGTTGGTGGCTGACCCTGGACCATCTATCCAAGGGAATGAGCTTCCGCAGACCAGAGTGGGTCATTGTTACGACCGACGCCAGTCTTGTGGGGTGGGGCGCGGTCTGGGAATCCATGAAAGATCAGGGACTATGGTCTCGGGAAGAGTCTCTTCTCCCGATAAACATTCTGGAACTAAGAGCGATATTCAATGCTCTCAGGGCTTGGCCTCAGCTTGCAAAGGCCAGATTCATAAGATTCCAATCAGACAACATGACGACCGTTGCGTATATCAATTATCAGGGGGGAACAAGGAGTTCCCTGGCGATGAAAGAAGTGACCAAGATAATTTAATGGGCGGAGGATCACTCCTGCCATCTATCTGCGATCCACATCCCAGGTGTGGAAAACTGGGAAGCGGATTATCTGAGTCGTCAGACATTCCATCCGGGGGAGTGGGAACTCCACCCGGAGATCTTTGCCCAGTTGACTCAATTATGGGGCATTCCAGACATGGATCTGATGGCGTCTCGTCAGAACTTCAAGGTTCCTTGCTACGGGTCCAGATCCAGGGATCTCAAGGCGACTCTAGTAGATGGACCTTCAACCTAGCTTATGTGTTTCCACCGTTTCCTCTCATTCCCAGGCTGGTAGCTAGGATCAAACAGGAGAGGGCTCCGGTGATCTTGATAGCTCCTGCGTGGCCACGCAGGACTTGGTATGCAGACCTGGTGAATATGTCATCGGTTCCACCATGGAAGCTACCTTTGAGACAGGACCTTCTTGTTCAGGGTCCATTCGAACATCCAAATCTGGTCTCCCTCCAGCTGACGGCTTGGAGATTGAACGCTTGATTCTATCAAAGCGTGGGTTTTCAGATTCTGTGATAGATACTCTGGTTCAGGCCAGAAAACCGGTAACTAGAAAGATTTACCATAAAATATGGAAAAGATATATCTGTTGGTGTGAATCCAAGGGATTCCCATGGAATAAGATAAAAATTCCTAAGATTCTTTCCTTTCTGCAAGAAGGTTTGGAGAAAGGATTATCTGCGAGTTCTCTAAAGGGACAGATTTCTGCTTTATCTGTCTTACTACACAAACGACTGGCAGCTGTGCCAGATGTTCAAGCATTTGTTCAGGCTCTGGTTAGGATCAAGCCTGTTTACAGACCTTTGACTCCTCCCTGGAGTCTAAATCTAGTTCTTTCAGTTCTTCAAGGGGTTCCGTTTGAACCTCTACATTCCATAGATATTAAGTTATTATCTTGGAAAGTTTTGTTTTTGGTTGCTATTTCTTCTGCTAGAAGAGTTTCAGAGTTATCTGCTCTGCAGTGTTCTCTGCCCTATCTAGTGTTCCATGCAGATAAGGTGGTTTTGCGTACTAAGCCTGGTTTTCTTCCAAAGGTTGTTTCTAACAAAAATATTAACCAGGAGATAGTTGTACCTTCTTTGTGTCCGAACCCAGTTTCAAAGAAGGAACGTTTGTTACACAATTTGGACGTAGTCCGTGCTCTAAAATTCTTTTTAGAGGCTACAAAAGATTTCAGACAAACATCTTCTCTGTTTGTCGTCTATTCTGGTAAAAGGAGAGGTCAAAAAGCGACTTCTACCTCTCTTTCCTTTTGGCTGAAAAGCATCATCCGATTGGCTTACGAGACTGCCGGACGGCAGCCTCCTGAAAGAATCACAGCTCACTCTACTAGGGCTGTGACTTCCACATGGGCCTTCAAGAACGAGGCTTCTGTTGATCAGATATGTAAGGCAGCGACTTGGTCTTCACTGCACACTTTTGCCAAATTTTACAAATTTGATACTTTTGCTTCTTCGGAGGCTATTTTTGGGAGAAAGGTTTTGCAAGCCGCGGTGCCTTCCGTTTAGGTAACCTGATTTGCTCCCTCCCTTCATCCGTGTCCTAAAGCTTTGGTATTGGTTCCCACAAGTAAGGATGACGCCGTGGACCGGACACACCAATGTTGGAGAAAACAGAATTTATGCTTACCTGATAAATTACTTTCTCCAACGGTGTGTTCGGTCCACGGCCCGCCCTGGATTTTTTAATCAGGTCTGATGAATTATTTTCTCTAACTACAGTCACCACGGTACCATATGGTTTCTCCTATTTTTTTCCTCCTGTCCGTCGGTCGAATGACTGGGGTGGGCGGAGCCTAGGAGGGACTATATGGCCAGCTTTGCTGGGACTCTTTGCCATTTCCTGTTGGGGAAGAGATATTTCCCACAAGTAAGGATGACGCCGTGGACCGGACACACCGTTGGAGAAAGTAATTTATCAGGTAAGCATAAATTCTGTTTTCTTTTACAAGATATGACAAGTCCACGGATTTCATCATTACTTATGGGATTACGCCTCCTTTTCAGCAGGAAGTGGCAAAGAGCACCACAGCAGAGCTGTATATATTGCTCCTCCCTTCCCTCCCACTCCAGTCATTCTCTTTGCCTGTGTTAGTGATAGGAAGAGGTAAAGTGAGGTGTTAGTTTAGATTCTTCAATCAAGAAGTTTTTTATTTTAAAATGGTGCCAGTGAGTACTATTTTTCTCAGGGAGAAATTGTCAGTCAATAACTTCCCAAGAAGAGTGGAAACATCTTATTTTCTGCCCTGATGTTGATGATCTTAGCAAACGTTATCTAAGATCCTGCTGGTTCCCACAGAGCAGCTGAAGGTAGTGTAATGTAACATCTTCAGTGTGGAGGACCGTGTCATGCTACAAGCAGCATTGAGGTATGTTCAGTTGTTTGTTTCTGGGGAGACTTGATGCATCAGAACAGGCTGACATTATTCCCTAACTGGGGAGGGGTAATCAGTATGCACTATATAAATGGAAATGGTGTACCTGGAATTCCCTTGTTATTTTAATTACTATCTGTGGCCTAGATTTGGAGTTTGGCGGTAGCCGTGAAAACCAGCGTTAGAGGCTCCTAACGCTGGTTTTAGGCTACCTCCGGTATTTGGAGTCACTCAAAAAAGGGTCTAACGCTCACTTTTCAGCCGCGACTTTTCCATACCGCAGATCCCCTTACGTCATTTGCGTATCCTATCTTTTCAATGGGATCTTTCTAACTCCGGTATTTAGAGTCGTGTCTGAAGTGAGCGTTAGAAATCTAACGACAAAACTCCAGCCGCAGAAAAAAGTCAGTAGTTAAGAGCTTTCTGGGCTAACGCCGGTTCATAAAGCTCTTAACTACTGTACTCTAAAGTACACTAACACCCATAAACTACCTATGTACCCCTAAACCGAGGTCCCCCCACATCGCCGCCACTCGATTAAATTTTTTTAACCCCCTAATCTGCCGACCGCCACCTACGTTATACTTATGTACCCCTAATCTGCTGCCCCTAACACCGCCGACCCCTGTATTATATTTATTAACCCCTAACCTGCCCCCCACAACGTTGCCGCCAGCTACCTACAATAATTAACCCCTAATCTGCCGACCGCAAAGCGCCGCCACCTACATTATAGCTATGTACCCCTAATCTGCTGCCCCTAACACCGCCGACCCCTATATTATATTTATTAACCCCTAATCTGCCGCCCTCAACGTCGCCTCCACCTGCCTACACTTATTAACCCCTAATCTGCCGAGCGGACCGCACCGCTATTATTATAAAGTTATTAACCCCTAATCCGCCTCACTAACCCTATAATAAATAGTATTAACCCCTAATCTGCCCTCCCTAACATCGCCGACACCTAACTTCAATTATTAACCCCTAATCTGCCGACCGGAGCTCACCGCTATTCTAATAAATGCATTAACCCCTAAAGCTAAGTCTAACCCTAACACTAACACCCCCCTAAGTTAAATATAATTTAAATCTAACGAAATTAATTAACTCTTCTTAAATAAATTATTCCTATTTAAAGCTAAATACTTACCTGTAAAATAAATCCTAATATAGCTACAATATAAATTATAATTATATTATAGCTATTTTAGGATTAATATTTATTTTACAGGTAACTTTGTATTTATTTTAACCAGGTACAATAGCTATTAAATAGTTAAGAACTATTTAATAGCTAAAATAGTTAAAATAATTACAAAATTACCTGTAAAATAAATCCTAACCTAAGTTACAATTAAACCTAACACTACACTATCAATAAATAAATTAAATACAATTCCTACAAATAACTACAATGAAATAAACTAACTAAAGTACAAAAAATAAAAAAGAACTAAGTTACAAAAAATAAAAAAATATTTACAAACATAAGAAAAATATTACAACAATTTTAAACTAATTACACCTACTCTAAGCCCCCTAATAAAATAACAAAGACCCCCAAAATAAAAAATGCCCTACCCTATTCTAAATTACTAAAGTTCAAAGCTCTTTTACCTTACCAGCCCTGAACAGGGCCCTTTGCGGAGCATGCCCCAAGAAGTTCAGCTCTTTTGCCTGTAAAAAAAAAACATACAATACCCCCCCCCCCAACATTACAACCCACCACCCACATACCCCTAATCTAACCCAAACCCCCCTTAAATAAACCTAACACTAAGCCCCTGAAGATCTTCCTACCTTATCTTCACCATACCAGGTTCACCGATCCGTCCTGAAGAGCTCCTCCGATGTCCTGATCCAAGCCCAAGCGGGGGGCTGAAGAGGTCCATGATCCGGCTGAAGTCTTCATCCAAGCGGGAGCTGAAGAGGTCCATGATCCGGATGAAGTCTTCATCCAAGCGGGAGCTGAAGAGGTCCATGATCCGGATGAAGTCTTCTATCAACGGCATCTTCAATCTTCTTTCTTCGGGAGCCATCATCTTCCATCCGACGCGGAACATCCTCTTCTCCCGACGCCTACTAGCCGAATGACAGTTCCTTTAAGGGACGTCATCCAAGATGGCGTCCCTCGAATTCCGATTGGCTAATAGGATTCTATCAGCCAATCGTAATTAAGGTAGGAATATTCTGATTGGCTGATGGAATCAGCCAATCAGAATCAAGTTCAATCCGATTGGCTGATCCAATCAGCCAATCAGATTGAGCTCGCATTCTATTGGCTGTTCCGATCAGCCAATAGAATCCTATCAGCCAATCGGAATTCGAGGGACACCATCTTGGATGACGTCCCTTAAAGGAACCGTCATTCGGCTAGTAGGCGTCGGGAGAAGAGGATGTTCTGCGTCGGATGGAAGATGATGGCTCCCGAAGAAAGAAGATTGAAGATGCCGTTGATAGAAGACTTCATCCGGATCATGGACCTCTTCAGCTCCCGCTTGGATGAAGACTTCATCCGGATCATAAACCTCTTCAGCTCCCGCTTGGATGAAGACTTCAGCCGGATCATGGACCTCTTCAGCCCCCCGCTTGGGCTTGGATCAGGACATCGGAGGAGCTCTTCAGGACGGATCGGTGAACTTGGTATGGTGAAGATAAGCTAGGAAGATCTTCAGGGGCTTAGTGTTAGGTTTATTTAAGGGGGGTTTGGGTTAGATTAGGGGTATGTAGGTGGTGGGTTGTAATGTTGGGAGGGGTATTGTATGTTTTTTTTTACAGGCAAAAAAGCTGAACTTCTTGGGGCATGCCCCGCAAAGGGCCCTGTTCAGGGCTGGTAAGGTAAAAGAGCTTTGAACTTTAGTAATTTAGAATAGGGTAGGGCATTTTGTTATTTTGGGGGGCTTTGTTATTTTATTAGGGGGCTTAGAGTAGGTGTAATTAGTTTAAAATTGTAGTAATATTTTTCTTATGTTTGTAAATATTTTTTTATTTTTTGTAACTTAGTTCTTTTTTATTTTTTGTACTTTAGTTAGTTTATTTCATTGTAGTTATTTGTAGGAATTGTATTTAATTTATTTATTGATAGTGTAGTGTTAGGTTTAATTGTAACTTAGGTTAGGATTTATTTTACAGGTAAATTTGTAATTATTTTAACTAGGTAACTATTAAATCGTTCTTAACTATTTAATAGCTATTGTACATGTTTAAAATAATTACAAAGTTGCCTGTAAAATAAATATTAATCCTAAAATAGCTACAATGTAATTATAATTTATATTGTAGCTATATTAGGATTTATTTTACAGGTAAGTATTTAGCTTTAAATAGGAATAATTTATTTAATAAGAGTTAATTAATTTCGTTAGATTAAAATTATATTTAACTTAGGGGGGTGTTAGTGTTAGGGTTAGATTTAGCTTTAGGGGTTAATACATTTATTAGAATAGCGGAGAGCTCCGGTCGGCAGATTAGGGGTTAATAATTGAAGTTAGGTGTCGGCGATGTTAGGGAGGGCAGATTAGGGGTTAATACTATTTATTATAGGGTTAGTGAGGCGGATTAGGGGTTAATAACTTTATAATAATAGCGGTGCGGTCCGCTCGGCAGATTAGGGGTTAATAAGTGTAGGCAGGTGGAGGCGACGTTGAGGGCGGCAGATTAGGGGTTAATAAATATAATATAGGGGTCGGCGGTGTTAGGGGCAGCAGATTAGGGGTACATAGCTATAATGTAGGTGGCGGCGCTTTGCGGTCGGCAGATTAGGAGTTAATTATTGTAGGTAGCTGGCGGCGACGTTGTGGGGGGCAGGTTAGGGGTTAATAAATATAATATAGGGGTCGGCGGTGTTAGGGGCAGCAGATTAGGGGTACATAAGGATAATGTAAGTAGCGGCGGTTTACGTAGCGGCAGATTAGGGGTTAAAAATAATATGCAGGGGTCAGCGATAGCGGGGGCGGCAGATTAGGGGTTAATAAGTGTAAGGTTAAGGGTGTTTAGACTCGGGGTACATGTTAGAGTGTTAGGTGCAGACGTAGGAAGTGTTTCCCCATAGCAAACAATGGGGCTGCGTTAGGAGCTGAACGCGGCTTTTTTGCAGGTGTTAGGTTTTTTTTCAGCTCAAACAGCCCCATTGTTTTCTATGCGGGAATCGTGCATGAGCACGTTTTTGAGGCTGGCCGCGTCCGTAAGCAACTCTGGTATCGAGAGTTGCAGTTGCGTTAAAAATGCTTTTTTGGAGCCTAACGCAGCCTTTCTGTGGACTCTCAATACCAGAGTTATTTTAAAGGTGCGGCCAGAAAAAAGCCGGCGTTAGCTACTGTTTTATGCAGTGCTGTTTTTCACTTATGCATTGTACTGTGTTGGTTGACGCTGGGAGATGTGGTTTGTTTATTCAAGTCTATCGTTATTATATCAATATAACTGGCCTTGGGAGTGTGTGAAAAGAGGGCACATGGCGTTTTTAGTGGATATATATGGGATTCAGACATGTTTTTTCTTCTTCCCATGCGGGTCTCAGTACGGCTTGAGTTACGCCCACGGTGGGCAGGGCCTAGTTTCGTGCGCTCAGCCGCGCAGTAATCATCTGAATCGGCAGCAAGGTCCTGGGCTCCGGTGTGGCCTAAGTCAGTTTGTACACATAGAGGTACAGAGAGACTTGGGAGCGCTGCTCACGAAGGATCAGTGTGGTCTGGGGGCAGGTAGGCACCGCAGCAGTGCTGTGGCGAGGTGCAGGTGCCTGGAGTTTGATAGAAATTTGTAAATAGAGTAACTATACAAACGGAGCAGTATTGTTAAGTTAATTTGCGCACATAAGCACACTGTTAATTTCTGCAAACGTTGTTAACTGCTAGCAGAAAAATTGTTGCGCTTTTATTATCAAAATATTTGACTATATTATTTGACTTCAGAGTTAAATATATCAAGTAGAGAATGACTATTATTGCTATTGCTAGTCTGTTTAACATGTCTGATATTCAGGAAAGTACCTGTTCTATGTGTTTAGATGCCAATGTGGAACCCCCTTTTACTTTTTGTCCCTCATGTACTGAAAGGGCCTTACAATGTAAAGAACAGATTTTCTTTAATGCAAATATGTCTTAGGATGCTTCTCAGACTGATGAGAATCAGGGTATGCCGCTACTTTCTCCCCAAGCGTCACAACCTTTAACGCCCACCCAAGCGACGCCGTGTTCTTCAACCGCGTCCACTTAATTTACTCTGCAGGATATGGCTGCAGTTATGTCATCTACCCTTACAGAAGTTTTATCTAAGTTGCCAGTGTTGCAGGGCAAACGCAGTAGGACAGAAACCATTCCGAATACTGCGACTTTTGATGCTTTGATGGCTATTTCCGATGTACCCTCACAGGGATCTGAATTGGGGGTCAGGGAACTTCTGTCTGAGGGGGAACTTTCCGACTCGGAAAGTGTGTTACCTCAGACGGATTCGGACATCATGTCCTTCAGATTTAAGCTTGAACACCTCCGCCTGTTACTTCGGGAGGTTTTAGCGACTCTGGATGACTGTGACTCTATTGTGGTGCCACCAGAGAAATTGTGTAAGATGGACAAATACTTAGAGGTGCCTGTTTACTCTGATGTTTTTCCGGTTCCTAAGAGAATCTCGGAAATGATTACGCGGGAATGGGAACCGGGTATCCCGTTCTCACCTTCTCCTAATTTTAAGAAAATGTATCCCATAGCTGACACTGTCCTGGACTCTTGGCAAACAGTCCCTAAGGTGGAGGGAGCTATATCTACCCCGGCTAAGCGTACTACTATCCCTATTGAGGACAGTTGTGCTTTCAAAGACCCTATGGATAAGAAGTTGGAGGATCTTCTAAAAAAGTTATTTATTCATCAGGGTTTTCTCTTTCAAGCGACGGCCTGCATTGTGCCAGTTACAACTGCGGCGGCCTTCTGGTTTGACGCCTTGGAGGAGTCTCTTAAGACCGAGACTCCTTTAGAGGAAATTTTAGATAGAATTAAGGCTCTTAAGCTGGCTAATTCTTTTATTACGGATGCCGTCTTTCAGATTGCCAAATTGGCGGCTAAGAATGCCGGATTTGCCATTTTAGCGCGTAGAGCGTTATGGTTAAAGTCTTGGTCTACTGATGTGTCATGTCATCTAAGTCAAAGCTTTTGACTATTCCTTTCAAAGGAAAAACCCTATTCGGGCCTGACTTGAAAGAAATAATTTCTGACATTACGGGAGGTAAGGGTCATCTCCTACCTCAGGATAAAGCAGCTAAACTGAGGGGTAAACAAAATAATTTTCGTTCCTTTCGGAATTTCAAAGGAGTCCCCTCTTCTTCTTCCGCTAAACAGGAAGGGAATTTTGCTCAAGCCTAGTCCGTCTGGAGACCCAACCAGGCTTGGAACAAAGGTAAACAACCCAAGAAGCCCGCTGCTGTTCCAAGACAGCATGAAGGGGCAGCCCCCGATCCGGGACCAGATCTAGTAGGGGGCAGACTTTCTCTCTTTACCCAGGCTTGGATAAGAGACGTTCAGGACCCCTGGACACTGGAAATCGTGTCCCAAGGGTATCAACTGGAATTCAAAAATTCTCTCCCAAGGGGGAGGTTTCTTCTTTCATGATTGTCTGTAGACCAGATAAAAAGAGAGGCTTTCTTACGTTGTGTAAAAGACCTCTCTACTATGGGAGTAATTCGTCCCGTTCCAATACTGGAACAGGGGCAGGGGTTTTACTCAAATCTTTTCGTGGTTCCCAAAAAAGAGGGAACGTTCAGACCCATTTTAGATCTCAAGAGTCTAAACAAGTTTTTCAGAGTCCCATCCTTCAAGATGGAGGCTATTCAAACAATTCTACCATTGATCCAAGAGGGTCAATATACCGTGGACTTGAAGGATGCATATCTTCATATTCCTATCCACAAGGATCATCACCAGTTCCTAAGGTTTGCCTTCCTAGACAAACATTTTCAGTTTGTGGCTCTTCCCTTCGGGTTGGCCACAGCACCCAGGATCTTCACGAAGGTTCTAGGGTCCCTTCTGGGGGTTCTCAGGCCGTGGGGTATTGCAGTGGCGGCTTATCTGGACGATATTCTGATCCAGGCGTCGTCTTACCATCTGACAATATCTCATACAGACATGGTTCTGTCCTTTCTGAGGACTCACGGGTGGAATCTAGAAAAGAGTTCACTAATTCCACAGACAAGGGTTCCCTTTTGGGAACTCTAATAGATTCTATATCCATGAAAATATTCTTGACAGAGGTCAGAAAGTTAAAGATTCTCAATACATGCCGACCCCTTCAGTCCAATCCTCGACCATCAGTGGCTCAGTGCATGGAGGTGATTGGATTGATGGTGGCGGCATCTCAGACCACTACAACTGTGCATGCTCGGGCAGTGGAATGGAGATTATGCAAATTTGTCTCCTCAGCTGAATCTGGATCAGGAGACAAGAGACTCTCTTCTTTGGTGGTTGTCGCCGGATCATCTGTCCCAAGGGACGTGCTTCTGCACACCCTCTTGGGTGATAGCGACAACGGACGCCAGTCTACTAGGATGGGGTGCGGTCTGGAATTCCCTGAAGGCTCAGGGGGTGTGGACTCGGTCTGAGTCTCTGCTTCCAATCAATATTCTGGAATTAAGAGCAATATTCAATGCACTTCAGGCTTGGCCTCAGTTGGCTTCGGCCAAATTCATCCGATTTCAGTCGGACAACATCACGACTGTGGCTTACATCAATCATCAGGGAGGAACGAGGAGTTCCTTAGCGATGACAGAAGTGTCCAAGATAATTCGGTGGGCGGAGGCTCACTCTTCTTATCTGTCAGCAATCTACATCCCAGGAGTGGACAACTGGGAAGCGGACTTTTTAAGCAGACAGATGTTTCATCCAGGGGAGTGGGAACTCCATCTGGAGGTCTTTGCCACCCTGATTCTCAGATGGGGCAGACCGGAATTGGATCTGATGGCGTCTCGTCAGAAACCAAGCTCCGAAGATACGGATCCAGGTCAAGGGATCATCAGGCCGAACTGATAGATGCCTTGGCAGTGCCTTGGTCGTTCAACCTAGCTTATGTGTTTCCACCGTTTGCTCTCCTTCCCCGGGTGATTGCACGGATCAAACAGGAGAGGGCTTCGGTAATTCTAATCGTGCCTGCGTGGCCTCGCAGGACTTGGTACGCCAATCTGGTATACATGTCCTCTCTGCCGCCGTGGAAGCTTCCATTGAGGCAGGACCTTCTCTTTCAGGGACCCTTCCATCATCCTCTAGTTTCTCTGCAGCTGACTGCCTGGAGATTGAACGCTTGATTTTGTCTAAGCGGGGGTTCTCTGATTCGGTCATTGATACTTTGATTCAGGCACGTAAGCCTGTCACTAGAAAGATTTATCATAAGATATGGCGTAAATATCTTTATTGGTGCGAATCCAAGGGCTACTCATGGAGTAGAGTTAGGATTCTTAGGATTTTATCTTTTCTCCAAGAAGGATTGGAGAAAGGGTTGTCAGCAAGTTCCTTAAAGGGACAAATTTCTGCTTTGTCGATTTTACTACACAAGCGTTTGGCAGATGTTCCAGACGTCCAGTCTTTTTGTCAGGCTCTGACTAGAATCAAACCTGTGTTTAGACCAATTGCTCCACCCTGGAGTTTGAATTTAGTTCTTAATGTTCTTCAAGGGGTTCCGTTTGAACCCATGCATTCCATAGATATTAAGTTATTATCTTGGGTTTTATTTTTGGTTGCTATTTCTTCTGCTCGTAGAGTTTTTGAGCTTTCAGCATTACAATGTGACTCTCCTTATCTTATTTTCCATTCTAATAAGGTGGTTTTACGTACCAAACCTGGTTTTCTTCCTAAGGTTGTTTCTAATAAGAATATTAATCAGGAAATCGTTGTTCCTTCACTGTGTCCTAATCCTCCTTCTAAGAAGGAGCGTCTGTTGCATAACTTGGACGTGGTCCATGCCCTGAAGTTTTACTTGCAGGCGACTAAAGATTTTCGTCAATCATCTTCATTATTTATTGTTTTTTCTGGAAAGTGTAGGGGCCAGAAGGCTACGGCTACCTCTTTCTTTTTGGCTGAAGAGTATCATCCGTCTGGCATATGAGACTTCTGGACAGCAGCCTCCTTAAAGAATTACGGCTCATTCTACTAGGGCTGTGGCTTCTTCATGGGCATTTTAAAACTATGCTTCTGTTGAACAGATTTGCAAGGCTGCAACTTGGTCGTCTCTTCACACTTTTTCCAAATTTTCCAAATTTGATACTTTTGCTTCATCTTTACTTTTTTTGTTAAACTTCAGTCACCTCTGCACCTTTGGCTTATCCTTTCTCTTCCTAACTTCGGTCGAATGACTGGAGTGGGAGGGAAGGGAGGAGCTATTTAACAGCTCTGCTGTGGTGCTCTTTGCCTCCTCCTGCTGAACAGGAGGCGTAATCCCATAAGTAAGGATGAAATCCGTGCACTCCTCATATTGTAAAAGAAATAAATGTATCAGGTAAGCATAAATTTCCTTTTTACTGTACACAAGAGGAGCCTGCAGAGAATTTGCAGTATAGTACAACACCTCCTCAAGTTCCCCTAAAAGTGCAGATTTACATGGTATCTTAACTAGAGCACAGGTGGAATAATCAGCTGATAGGTGAGAGCAGGTTAGTAACCATGGTTGCTAATTATTTCACCTGTGCTCTAGTTAAGACATCATACAAATCTGCCCTGTTAGGACACTAGAGTATTGTGACCTGATTTCTGTGATCTCTCCACAACTCTCTCCCTCATATCACTCTGGTTTCTCTTTCAGCTCGGGCGTTGAGTTCCTGCAGAACATCCCATCCGGATATAACAGCAGCGACCTGCTGATCACAACTAGAAGCGGCTTATCCCTGTTGCGCGGAAACGATCTAGAACTTCAGTGGCGTCTGGGCCTGACTGGTGTACACAGGTATATGGGGAAATGTACAGAGTCTGCTGACAGCAATAAGGAAACATACTGAGTCTGCTAACAGCACAAGAAAACGTACTGAGTCTGCTAACAACAATAGGGAACATACTGAGTCTGCTAAAAGCAATAGGGAACTTATCGAGTCTGCTAACAGCAATAGGAAACGTACAGAGTCTGCTAACAGCAAAAGGAAACGTACCTAGTCTTCTAACAGCAAAAGGAAACGTACTTAGTCTGCTAACAGCAATAGGGAACGTACTGAGTCTGCTAAAAGCAATAGGGAACGTACCCAGTCTGCTAACAGCAATAGGGAATGTACCGAGTCTGCTGAAAGCAATAGGGAACGTACCCAGTCTGCTAACAGCAATAGAGAATGTACCGAGTCTGCTGACAGCAATAAAGAAACGTACTGAGTCTGCTAACAGCAATAGGGAACGTACCGAGTCTGCTAACAGCAATAGGGAACGTACCCAGTCTGCTAACAGCAGTAGGGAATGTACCGAGTCTGCTGACAGCAATTAGGAAACGTACTGAGTCTGCTAACAGCAATAGGGAATGTACCGAGTCTGCTGACAGCAATAAGGAAACATACTGAGTCTGCTAACAGCAATAGGGAACGTACCGAGTCTGCTAACAGCAATAGGGAACGTACCGAGTCTGCTAACAGCAATAGGGAACATACTGAGTCTGCTAACAGCAATAGGGAAACGTACTGAGTCTGCTAACAGCAATAGGGAATGTACTGAGTCTGCTGACAGCAATAGGGAACGTACCGAGTCTGCTAACAGCAATAGGGAACGTACCGAGTCTGCTAACAGCAATAGGGAACGTATCAAGTCTGCTAACAGCAATAGGGAACGTACCAAGTCTGCTGACAGTAATAAGGAAACGTACTGAGTCTGCTAACAGCAATAGGAAACGTACCGAGTCTGCTAACAGCAATAGGGAACGTACCGAGTCTGCTAACAGCAATAGGGAAACGTACCGAGTCTGCTAACAGCAATAGGGAACGTATCGAGTCTGCTAACTGCAATAGGGAAACGTACCGAGTCTGCTAACAGCAATAGAGAACGTACCGAGTCTGCTGACAGCAATAAGGAAACATACTGAGTCTGCTAACAGCAATAGGGAACGTACCGATTCTGCTGACAGCAATAAGGAAACGTACCGAGTCTGCTAACAGCAATAGGGAATGTACAGAGTCTGTTAACAGCAATAGGAAATGTACCGAGTCTGCTAACAGCAATAGGGAACGTACCGAGTCTGCTAACAGCAATAGGGAAACGTACCGAGTCTGCTAACAGCACTAGGGAAACATGCTGAGTCTGCTAACAGCACTAGGGAAAAATACAGAGTCTGCTGACAGCAATAAGAAAACGTACTGAGTCTGCTAACAGCAATAGGGAATGTACCAAGTCTGCTGACAGCAATAAGAAAACGTACTGAGTCAGCTAACAGCAATAGGGAATGTACCAAGTCTGCTGACAGCAATAAGGAAACGTACCGAGTCTGTTAACAGCAATGGGAAATGTACCGAGTCAGCTGACAGCAATAAGGAAACATACTGAGTTTGCTAACAGCAATAAGAAACGTACCGAGTCTGCTAACAGCAATAGGGAGTGTACCGAGTCTGCTAACAGCAATAGGAAATGTACAGAGTCTGCTAACAGCAATAGGGAATGTACCAAGTCTGCTAACAGCAATAGGGAATGTACCGAGTCTGCTAACTGCAATAGGGAAATGTACCGAGTCTGCTAACAGCAATAGGGAATGTACCGAGTCTGCTGACAGCAATAAGGAAACGTACTGAGTCTGCTAACAGCAATAGGAAACGTACCGAGTCTGCTAACAGCAATAGGGAACGTACCGAGTCTGCTAACAGCAATAAGGAATGTACTGAGTCTGCTGACAGCAATAGGGAATGTACCAAGTCTGCTGACAGCAATAAGGAAACGTACCGAGTCTGCTAACTGCAATAGGGAACGTACTGAGTCAGCTAACAGCAATAGGGAAATGTACCGAGTCTGCTAACAGCAATAGGGAACGTACCGAGTCTGCTAACTGCAATAGGGAAACGTACCGAGTCTGCTAACAGCAATAGGGAAACGTACCAAGTCTACTAACAGCAATAGGGAACGTACCCAGTCTGCTGACAGCAATAAAGAAACGTACTGAGTCTGCTAACAGCACTAGGGAAACATACCGAGTCTGCTAACAGCAATAGGGAACGTACCGAGTCTGCTAAATGCAGACATATTGCTTATAACACTGTAAACATGTCTTATCATATCTCTGCTGACAGTAATAAGGAAACGTACTGAGTCTGCTAACAGCAATAGGAAACGTACCGAGTCTGCTAACAGCAATAGGGAACGTACCGAGTCTGCTAACAGCAATAGGGAATGTACCGAGTCTGCTAACAGCAATAAGGAACTTACCCAGTCTGCTAACAGCAATAGGGAACGTACCGAGTCTGCTAACTGCAATAGGGAAATGTACCGAGTCTGCTAACAGCAATAGGGAAACGTACCGAGTCTGCAAACAGCAATAGGGAACGTACCCAGTCTGCTGACAGCAATAAGGAAACGTACTGAGTCTGCTAACAGCACTAGGGAAACATACCGAGTCTGCTAACAGCAATAGGGAACGTACCGAGTCCGCTAAATGCAGACATATTGCTTATAACACTGTAAACATGTCTTATCATATCTCTGCTGACAGTAATAAGGAAACGTACTGAGTCTGCTAACAGCAATAAGGAACGTACCCAGTCTGCTAACAGCAATAGGGAATGTACCGAGTCTGCTGTAAGCAATAGGGAATGTACCAAGTCTGCTTACAGCAATAAGGAAACATACCGAGTCTGCTAACAGCAATAGGGAACGTACCGAGCCTGCTAACAGCAATAGGGAAACGTACCAAGTCTGCTAACAGCAATAGGGAACGTACCGAGTCTGCTAACAGCAATAGGGAAACGTACCGAGTCTGCTGACAGCAATAAGGAAACATACTGAGTCTGCTAACAGCAATAGGGAACGTACCGATTCTGCTGACAGCAATAAGGAAACGTACCGAGTCTGCTAACAGCAATAGGGAATGTACAGAGTCTGTTAACAGCAATAGGAAATGTACCGAGTCTGCTAACAGCAATAGGGAAACGTACCGAGTCTGATAACAGCACTAGGGAAACATGCTGAGTCTGCTAACAGCACTAGGGAAAAATACAGAGTCTGCTGACAGCAATAAAAAAACGTACTGAGTCTGCTAACAGCAATAGGGAATGTACCAAGTCTGCTGACAGCAATAAGGAAACGTACTGAGTCTGTTAACAGCAATAGGGAACGTACCGAGTCTGTTAACAGCAATAGGAAATGTACCGAGTCAGCTGACAGCAATAAGGAAACATACTGAGTCTGCTAACAGCAATAAGAAACGTACCGAGTCTGCTAACAGCAATAGGGAGCGTACCGAGTCTGCTAACAGCAATAGGAAATGTACAGAGTCTGCTAACAGCAATAGGGAATGTACCAAGTCTGCTAACAGCAATAGGGAATGTACCGAGTCTGCTAACTGCAATAGGGAAATGTACCGAGTCTGCTAACAGCAATAGGGAATGTACCGAGTCTGCTAACAGCAATAGGGAACATACCGAGTCTGCTAACAGCAATAAGGAATGTACTGAGTCTGCTGACAGCAATAGGGAATGTACCAAGTCTGCTGACAGCAATAAGGAAACGTACAGAGTCTGCTAACAGCAATAGGCAACGTACCGAGCCTGCTAACAGCAATAGGGAATGTTCCGAGTCTGCTAACAGCAATAGGGAACGTGCCGAGTCTGTTAACAGCAATAGGGAAACGTACCGAGTCTGCTAACTGCAATAGGGAACGTACCGAGTCTGCTAACAGCAATAGGGAAATGTACCGAGTCTGCTAACAGCAATAGGGAACGTACCGAGTCTGCTAACTGCAATAGGGAAACGTACCGAGTCTGCTAACAGCAATAGGGAAACGTACCAAGTCTACTAACAGCAATAGGGAACGTACCCAGTCTGCTGACAGCAATAAAGAAACGTACTGAGTCTGCTAACAGCACTAGGGAAACATACCGAGTCTGCTAACAGCAATAGGGAACGTACCGAGTCTGCTAAATGCAGACATATTGCTTATAACACTGTAAACATGTCTTATCATATCTCTGCTGACAGTAATAAGGAAACAAAAAACTAACAGATAGGTTGGGTTACCATATCTGAGATAGACTACATTTATAGCACTCTGGGGATTACTTAATTAAATAAATTGTGGTAACAGAGAGAGTCGTGCAAGGATGTGCAAAGAACAAAGACAAAACTGTCTGAATCAACTAAATTACATTAAAATTTAACTTTTATTAAAGGCTAGTTAAAATTGGAAAACACACACTTAAAAACACTCTTAGGAGCCAAGATAATCTTACTTATTGAGCGTGTATTAGTTGGTATAGTAGGTAAATAGTATCTTAAATAAATTGAATATATGGTATGGGGGCTAGTGGCAATACTATGTATTCAATGTACATCAGACCCTTTGAAAAAGCCGCGAGGCGAAACATGTTAGGGACGTTAGGGACGCTAGGGTACTGGTGATGAGCCCTTGGAGCTCATGTATTTTTAGCTAGCCTTAGGAACCTTGATCGTTAATGATACTTTGTACCGTATAAAACTAATCTTAGTTGGGAGTGGTTAATGGGGACAGAACGCTGACGTTCATACAAGCTGCTGGATAATTTAGAGTTCAAACTTTTTACTATGACAGCCAGCTTATGATTGAAATTTGTTAAACGTCAGCAGTAGGAACACCCAAGTACAACTATACATGTAATATTGGTTATGTAATACCTATACATAATATCGAACTAAGGCAACGGGAGTAAACGATTTGTTAATCTACTTTCCCAAATCAGCCTATGTTTTGGCTAACAGCATTACAGCCGTCAAAACCAGATTAACTGTGATTCAACCGTTAGCAGTACTCATATTATTTCTAAAAAACTTTGACTATACAGGGCTAAATACCGCACTTATATGGTTTCGTCTGGGAATGCTAAACTGCAATTTATATATATTTCTCTACTGATCATGTCTGCTGGATTGTAACATCACGTATTTGTTGTGCAGTCTATGTAGCAGCGGTCACTCTATTTACTACCCAGAGCATTGATACTATGCCATCCACTTAAAGGCACATTTAGAACTTTTATTACATCAGTCTGTCCTATATAACAACAGGAACGCCATTCACTCAGTGTCTATCACTCTGTAATAACATCGACAGGGATATTCCAAAATAAGAATTTTATAACCACTCAAATATAGTATTAACTAATAAGGTCCCAGTCCCAAATATCAGGTATTTTTTTGCACCTGAAGGGATAAATTTAATGGAACCTTAAGAATGTTAGATTAATAACATCTCTTCATTTGGAATAAACTTCTTATATAAGATACAATAACATCAATAGAAATATCGAAACACTGTATTATTAATGGTGATAATACTGCTATAAAGGGTGACCTCCAATTTCACTGATACCTTGTATAACAGTGTGTATATTTGCCAGACTTTGTATATCCAAATATCGAAGACATTATTAAATATAGAGCACGAAGCCTTTATTTTAGTAGTGCAGGCTATAATATAGCCATACATGTATATGCGTACTGAAACTCAAGAGTAATTTAAAGGGATTCTATAGAAAGTCCCTAATATCACGTTCAGTGAACAAAAATGTATAACCATTCAAGCCTTTTAACCATACATGTATAAGTGTACTGAAACTCAAAGAGTAACTTAAAGGGATTCTATAGAAAGTCCACAACATCACGTTTAGTGAACCAAAGTGTATAACCATTCAACAATCATCAGTAATGACACACTGATTAACCTTACTCGAGTTGTCATTTCTGATGTACATTGAATACATAGTATTGCCACTAGCCCCCATACCATATATTCAATTTATTTAAGATACTATTTACCCACTATACCAACTAATACACGCTCAATAAGTAAGATTATCTTGGCTCCTAAGAGTGTTTTTAAGTGTGTGTTTTCCAATTTTAACTAGCCTTTAATAAAAGTTAAATTTTAATGTAATTTAGTTGATTCAGACAGTTTTGTCTTTGTTCTTTGCACATCCTTGCACGACTCTCTCTGTTACCACAATTTATTTAATTAAGTAATCCCCAGAGTGCTATAATTGTAGTCTATCTCAGATATGGTAACCCAACCTATCTGTTAATTTTTTGTCTAAACTCTTTTCACTACATAGCACCTTCTTCCTCAACCTTACTAATGTGTTAAATGCACATAAGTCATTTATGAATATAGGGGATAATTTCATTTCATTTTAAGTAGTGCCATTGGACACCCTTTTTTTGTTCTAAGCAATAAGGAAACGTACTGAGTCTGCTAACAGCACTAGGGAAACATACCGAGTCTGCTAACAGCAATAGGGAACGTACCGAGTCTGCTAAATGCAGATATATTGCTTATAACACTGTAAACATGTCTTATCATATCTCTGCTGACAGTAATAAGGAAACGTACTGAGTCTGCTAACAGCAATAAGGAACGTACCCAGTCTGCTAACAGCAATAGGGAATGTACCGAGTCTGCTGTAAGCAATAGGGAATGTACCAAGTCTGCTTACAGCAATAAGGAAACATACCGAGTCTGCTAACAGCAATAGGGAACGTACCGAGTCTGCTGACAGCAATAAGAAAACGTACTGAGTCAGCTAACAGCAATAGGGAATGTACCAAGTCTGCTGACAGCAATAAGGAAACGTACTGAGTCTGTTAACAGCAATAGGGAACGTACCGAGTCTGTTAACAGCAATAGGAAATGTACCGAGTCAGCTGACAGCAATAAGGAAACATACTGAGTCTGCTAACAGCAATAAGAAACGTACCGAGTCTGCTAACAGCAATAGGGAGTGTACCGAGTCTGCTAACAGCAATAGGAAATGTACAGAGTCTGCTAACAGCAATAGGGAATGTACCGAGTCTGCTAACAGCAATAGGGAATGTACCAAGTCTGCTAACAGCAATAGGGAATGTACCGAGTCTGCTAACTGCAATAGGGAAATGTACCGAGTCTGCTAACAGCAATAGGGAATGTACCGAGTCTGCTGACAGCAATAAGGAAACATACTGAGTCTGCTAACAGCAATAGGAAACGTACCGAGTCTGCTAACAGCAATAGGGAACATACCGAGTCTGCTAACAGCAATAAGGAATGTACTGAGTCTGCTGACAGCAATAGGGAATGTACCAAGTCTGCTGACAGCAATAAGAAAACGTACAGAGTCTGCTAACAGCAATAGGCAACGTACCGAGCCTGCTAACAGCAATAGGGAATGTACCGAGTCTGCTAACAGCAATAGGGAACGTGCCGAGTCTGTTAACAGCAATAGGGAAACGTACCGAGTCTGCTAACTGCAATAGGGAACGTACCGAGTCTGCTAACAGCAATAGGGAAATGTACCAAGTCTGCTAACAGCAATAGGGAACGTACCTAGTCTGCTAACTGCAATAGGGAAACGTACCAAGTCTACTAACAGCAATAGGGAACGTACCCAGTCTGCTGACAGCAATAAAGAAACGTACTGAGTCTGCTAACAGCACTAGGGAGACATACCGAGTCTGCTAACAGCAATAGGGAGCGTACCGAGTCTGCTAAATGCAGACATATTGCTTATAACACTGTAAACATGTCTTATCATATCTCTGCTGACAGTAATAAGGAAACGTACTGAGTCTGCTAACAGCAATAGGAAACGTACCGAGTCTGCTAACAGCAATAGGGAACGTACCGAGTCTGCTAACAGCAATAGGGAATGTACCGAGTCTGCTAACAGCAATAAGGAACTTACCCAGTCTGCTAACAGCAATAGGGAACGTACCGAGTCTGCTAACTGCAATAGGGAAATGTACAGAGTCTGCTAACAGCAATAGGGAAACGTACCGAGTCTGCAAACAGCAATAGGGAACGTACCCAGTCTGCTGACAGCAATAAGGAAACGTACTGAGTCTGCTAACAGCACTAGGGAAACATACCGAGTCTGCTAACAGCAATAGGGAACGTACCGAGTCTGCTAAATGCAGACATATTGCTTATAACACTGTAAACATGTCTTATATCTCTGCTGACAGTAATAAGGAAACGTACTGAGTCTGCTAACAGCAATAAGGAACGTACCCAGTCTGCTAACAGCAATAGGGAATGTACCGAGTCTGCTGTAAGCAATAGGGAATGTACCAAGTCTGCTTATAGCAATAAGGAAACATACCGAGTCTGCTAACAGCAATAGGGAACGTACCGAGCCTGCTAATAGCAATAGGGAAACGTACCAAGTCTGCTAACAGCAATAGGGAACGTACCGAGTCTGCTAACAGCAATAGGGAAACGTACCGAGTCTGCTGACAGCAATAAGGAAACATACTGAGTCTGCTAACAGCAATAGGGAACGTACCGATTCTGCTGACAGCAATAAGGAAACGTACCGAGTCTGCTAACAGCAATAGGGAATGTACAGAGTCTGTTATCAGCAATAGGAAATGTACCGAGTCTGCTAACAGCAATAGGGAAACGTACCGAGTCTGATAACAGCACTAGGGAAACATGCTGAGTCTGCTAACAGCACTAGGGAAAAATACAGAGTCTGCTGACAGCAATAAGAAAACGTACTGAGTCTGCTAACAGCAATAGGGAATGTACCGAGTCTGCTGACAGCAATAAGAAAACGTACTGAGTCTGCTAACAGCAATAGGGAATGTACCAAGTCTGCTGACAGCAATAAGGAAACGTACTGAGTCTGTTAACAGCAATAGGGAACGTACCGAGTCTGTTAACAGCAATAGGAAATGTACCGAGTCAGCTGACAGCAATAAGGAAACATACTGAGTCTGCTAACAGCAATAAGAAACGTACCGAGTCTGCTAACAGCAATAGGGAGCGTACCGAGTCTGCTAACAGCAATAGGAAATGTACAGAGTCTGCTAACAGCAATAGGGAATGTACCGAGTCTGCTAACAGCAATAGGGAATGTACCTGTTACAAACTGCTATTTGTGACTGGCCCTTTAAATGGAAGGTTGCCCTGCTTCCCTGGATTTTGGAGAAGCCTATTTGCCAGCCTCCTTCCTCATGACTATGGCCCCTGGAAGATTGTGCCCCTGAGAGTATATTGACTTTTGTGGGGTGTGTGTGGCCCTTTGGGAAACGTCTGGGGACATATTGTGACTCTGGTGAACAATGCCCCCTTTAAGACTATGTCCCCAGACCTGTGAAATGACTTGTCCCTGGCTTTCTCCCACTTGGTTCAGTTTCATTGTGTGCCATTAAGAGTTAAATTTTGTTCAGCTTCAAGAAACCTATTCTACATACAAGTCTGCTGGGATTAGCTCTAATTAGGTTTAGTGATCAACTTTCCCATTGTCTAATCAGACTAGTATTGATAAGGTGGACTGCATTGTTTTATTGTGTGTAATGTTATCTGCTGAAGTAATGTTGTGGCCTGTCAAAGGGAGTGTCTCTCTATCTAATATCAAATGTGTGATGGGGGATTTTATGCCTCCCCCTGAGAGTGTCCTGTTTGCATGTAACCTCAATAAAAAGGAGGCTGTGTGCTCCAGCACATCAGACCTATTTTCTGTCCCTCTAACTTGCAGCTTTGACTCATGTTTGTAGGGGACAGCTTCAGCTAATATCACTACAGGGATTGCTGACTATGGTGCTGATGATTCTTTGGTGAGCGCTAGGAGCATCCTTTTCTACGGTCCAACTTCCAGCCAGCCTGGAGGCAACCGTAACATTTGGTGGCAGCGGTGGGATTGGCGTCCTAGCGCAAGGAGCAGCACCACAACAGCACTGGTATCGTAGGAGAGTTATTGAGGGCAACGCTAGCCACTGCGCAGCGTCCCTACCTACAGCAGCATGGAGCTGACAAGACACTATTCAGAACCCTGTGAAGAGCACCTCAACCTGATCCGTCGCTATGAGGGCGCAGATTTCGTTCCAGAGGTAAAGAGGCGGCTAGTCCGATATGGTCCAGACCCTGCACAGGAGGTAGTCAGTCGCATCATCCGGGAATTGGATACGGAGAACAAAGCGGCACGAGCCTTTGAGCGCCAACTGTGGAGTTTGAGGGTCTGGACACCTGGTCTCCAGCGAGAAAGTGAGTCACAGGGAGCGGAGAGCAACGACCTCCCTTCCCAGCGGCAGCCAGAGTTACAGGGAGAGGAGAGCAGCGACCTCCCTCCCCAGCGGCAGTATACCGTGCAGAGGGAAGAGACAACCAGTCCCCTTCCCCAGCCAGAGATACCAGAGGCAGCAGGCCTCATAGACTGGTCCTGGGAGGACCCCCAGCAGGCAGGTGGAGATGGGACCGCAGTCTCTCTACCGGCCCTACAGGGATGCTGGGCAGGCGGCCCAGATCCCCAGCGACAGACCCAGCTACAGGGAGGGGAGAGCATCGACCTCCCTCCCCAGCCGGAGTGTGCCTTCCAGGGAGAGGAGACAACCGGTCTCTCTCCCCAGCCGCAGCATGTTCCACAGGAAGCGGAGAGCATCGACCTCCCTTCCCAACGGCCACCGGAGTATCAGGAGGAGGAGGTAAGCCAATCTCCCCCTCCCCAGCTAACTCCTAACTTGGGCCCAGGGTTAACAGTGGAGATGTTAACCCCCACTGACCCCCACGTTCCCTTTGCCACCGGGCAGGACTATGCCCCAATTCCCCCAGCAGAAGAGCTGGCATCAGAACAGAGCGCTGCTGGCCTCTGCCCTACAGACCCCCTTGTTACAGGACTGGCCTGCAAACCCCTCACCCCAGCAGAAGCGCTGGCACCAGGGCAGAGTGCCGCTGGCCTCTGCCCCCCAAGTACCATCAGCTATTTGCCCAGCTGCGCCAGGAAGGCCGAGGATGCTGCACTTTCATCCTATAACCTGGAACCTACAGGCCAGTGCTACTTGTTGTGGGGGGGCTGCTTTGCTGCTAGTGTTTATTTGTGGGTGGGTTGCGAGACTAACTTAGGCACTGACCGACAGAAGGTCAGGTGCCTTGTTAGTCTCCCTCCAAAAGGGGAGATATGTTACAAACTGCTATTTGTGACTGGCCCTTTAAATGGAAGGTTGCCCTGCTTCCCTGGATTTTGGAGAAGCCTATTTGCCAGCCTCCTTCCTCATGACTATGGCCCCTGGAAGATTGTGCCCCTGAGAGTATATTGACTTTTGTGGGGTGTGTGTGGCCCTTTGGGAAACGTCTGGGGACATATTGTGACTCTGGTGAACAATGCCCCCTTTAAGACTATGTCCCCAGACCTGTGAAATGACTTGTCCCTGGCTTTCTCCCACTTGGTTCAGTTTCATTGTGTGCCATTAAGAGTTAAATTTTGTTCAGCTTCAAGAAACCTATTCTACATACAAGTCTGCTGGGATTAGCTCTAATTAGGTTTAGTGATCAACTTTCCCATTGTCTAATCAGACTAGTATTGATAAGGTGGACTGCATTGTTTTATTGTGTGTAATGTTATCTGCTGAAGTAATGTTGTGGCCTGTCAAAGGGAGTGTCTCTCTATCTAATATCAAATGTGTGATGGGGGATTTTATGCCTCCCCCTGAGAGTGTCCTGTTTGCATGTAACCTCAATAAAAAGGAGGCTGTGTGCTCCAGCACATCAGACCTATTTTCTGTCCCTCTAACTTGCAGCTTTGACTCATGTTTGTAGGGGACAGCTTCAGCTAATATCACTACAGGGATTGCTGACTATGGTGCTGATGATTCTTTGGTGAGCGCTAGGAGCATCCTTTTCTACGGTCCAACTTCCAGCCAGCCTGGAGGCAACCGTAACAGTACCGAGTCTGCTAACTGCAATAGGGAAATGTACCGAGTCTGCTAACAGCAATAGGGAATGTACTGAGTCTGCTGACAGCAATAAGGAAACGTACTGAGTCTGCTAACAGCAATAGGAAACGTACCGAGTCTGCTAACAGCAATAGGGAACATACCGAGTCTGCTAACAGCAATAAGGAATGTACTGAGTCTGCTGACAGCAATAGGGAATGTACCAAGTCTGCTGACAGCAATAAGAAAACGTACAGAGTCTGCTAACAGCAATAGGCAACGTACCGAGCCTGCTAACAGCAATAGGGAATGTACCGAGTCTGCTAACAGCAATAGGGAACGTGCCGAGTCTGTTAACAGCAATAGGGAAACGTACCGAGTCTGCTAACTGCAATAGGGAACGTACCGAGTCTGCTAACAGCAATAGGGAAATGTACCGAGTCTGCTAACAGCAATAGGGAACGTACCGAGTCTGCTAACTGCAATAGGGAAACGTTCCGAGTCTGCTAACAGCAATAGGGAAACGTACCAAGTCTACTAACAGCAATAGGGAACGTACCCAGTCTGCTGACAGCAATAAAGAAACGTACTGAGTCTGCTAACAGCACTAGGGAAACATACCGAGTCTGCTAACAGCAATAGGGAACGTACCGAGTCTGCTAAATGCAGACATATTGCTTATAACACTGTAAACATGTCTTATCATATCTCTGTTGACAGTAATAAGGAAACGTACTGAGTCTGCTAACAGCAATAGGAAACGTACCGAGTCTGCTAACAGCAATAGGGAACATACCGAGTCTGCTAACAGCAATAGGGAATGTACCGAGTCTGCTAACAGCAATAAGGAACTTACCCAGTCTGCTAACAGCAATAGGGAACGTACCGAGTCTGCTAACTGCAATAGGGAAATGTACCGAGTCTGCTAACAGCAATAGGGAAACGTACCGAGTCTGCAAACAGCAATAGGGAACGTACCCAGTCTGCTGACAGCAATAAGGAAACAAAAAACTAACAGATAGGTTGGGTTACCATATCTGAGATAGACTACATTTATAGCACTCTGGGGATTACTTAATTAAGTAAATTGTGGTAACAGAGAGAGTCGTGCAAGGATGTGCAAAGAACAAAGACAAAACTGTCTGAATCAACTAAATTACATTAAAATTTAACTTTTATTAAAGGCTAGTTAAAATTGGAAAACACACACTTAAAAACACTCTTAGGAGCCAAGATAATCTTACTTATTGAGCGTGTATTAGTTGGTATAGTGGGTAAATAGTATCTTAAATAAATTGAATATATGGTATGGGGGCTAGTGGCAATACTATGTATTCAATGTACATCAGACCCTTTGAAAAAGCCGCGAGGCGAAACATGTTAGGGACGCTAGGGTACTGGTGATGAGCCCTTGGAGCTCATGTATTTTTAGCTAGCCTTAGGAACCTTGATCGTTAATGATACTTTGTACCGTATAAAACTAATCTTAGTTGGGAGTGGTTAATGGGGGCAGAACGCTGACGTTCATACAAGCTGCTGGATAATTTAGAGCTCAAACTTTTTACTATGACAGCCAGCTTATGATTGAAATTTGTTAAACGTCAGCAGTAGGAACACCCAAGTACAACTATACATGTAATATTGGTTATGTAATACCTATACATAATATCGAACTAAGGCAACGGGAGTAAACGATTTGTTAATCTACTTTCCCAAATCAGCCTATGTTTTGGCTAACAGCATTACAGCCGTCAAAACCAGATTAACTGTGATTCAACCGTTAGCAGTACTCATATTATTTCTAAAAAACTTTGACTATACAGGGCTAAATACCGCACTTATATGGTTTCGTCTGGGAATGCTAAACTGCAATTTATATATATTTCTCTACTGATCATGTCTGCTGGATTGTAACATCACGTATTTGTTGTGCAGTCTATGTAGCAGCGGTCACTCTATTTACTACCCAGAGCATTGATACTATGCCATCCACTTAAAGGCACATTTAGAACTTTTATTACATCAGTCTGTCCTATATAACAACAGGAACGCCATTCACTCAGTGTCTATCACTCTGTAATAACATCGACAGGGATATTCCAAAATAAGAATTTTATAACCACTCAAATATAGTATTAACTAATAAGGTCCCAGTCCCAAATATCAGGTATTTTTTTGCACCTGAAGGGATAAATTTAATGGAACCTTAAGAATGTTAGATTAATAACATCTCTTCATTTGGAATAAACTTCTTATATAAGATACAATAACATCGATAGAAATATCGAAACACTGTATTATTAATGGTGATAATACTACTATAAAGGGTGACCTCCAATTTCACTGATACCTTGTATAACAGTGTGTATATTTGCCAGACTTTGTATATCCAAATATCGAAGACATTATTAAATATAGAGCACGAAGCCTTTATTTTAGTAGTGCAGGCTATAATATAGCCATACATGTATATGCGTACTGAAACTCAAGAGTAATTTAAAGGGATTCTATAGAAAGTCCCTAATATCACGTTCAGTGAACAAAAATGTATAACCATTTAAGCCTTTTAACCATACATGTATAAGTGTACTGAAACTCAAAGAGTAACTTAAAGGGATTCTATAGAAAGTCCACAACATCACGTTTAGTGAACCAAAGTGTATAACCATTCAACAATCATCAGTAATGACACACTGATTAACCTTACTCGAGTTGTCATTTCTGATGTACATTGAATACATAGTATTGCCACTAGCCCCCATACCATATATTCAATTTATTTAAGATACTATTTACCCACTATACCAACTAATACACGCTCAATAAGTAAGATTATCTTGGCTCCTAAGAGTGTTTTTAAGTGTGTGTTTTCCAATTTTAACTAGCCTTTAATAAAAGTGAAATTTTAATGTAATTTAGTTGATTCAGACAGTTTTGTCTTTGTTCTTTGCACATCCTTGCACGACTCTCTCTGTTACCACAATTTATTTAATTAAGTAATCCCCAGAGTGCTATAAATGTAGACTATCTCAGATATGGTAACCCAACCTATCTGTTAGTTTTTTGTCTAAACTCTTTTCACTACATAGCACCTTCTTCCTCAACCTTACTAATGTGTTAAATGCACATAAGTCATTTATGAATATAGGGGATCATTTCATTTCATTTTAAGTAGTGCCATTGGACACCCTTTTTTTGTTCTAAGCAATAAGGAAACGTACTGAGTCTGCTAACAGCACTAGGGAAACATACCGAGTCTGCTAACAGCAATAGGGAACGTACCGAGTCTGCTAAATGCAGACATATTGCTTATAACACTGTAAACATGTCTTATCATATCTCTGCTGACAGTAATAAGGAAACGTACTGAGTCTGCTAACAGCAATAAGGAACATACCCAGTCTGCTAACAGCAATAGGGAATGTACCGAGTCTGCTGTAAGCAATAGGGAATGTACCAAGTCTGCTTACAGCAATAAGGAAACATACCGAGTCTGCTAACAGCAATAGGGAACGTACCGAGCCTGCTAACAGCAATAGGGAAACGTACCGAGTCTGCTAACAGCAATAGAGAACGTACCGAGTCTGCTAACAGCAATAGGGAAACGTACCGAGTCTGCTAACAGCAATAGGGAACGTATCGAGTCTGCTGACAGCAATAAAGAAACATACTGAGTCTACTAACAGCAATAGGGAACGTACCGAGTCTGCTGACAGCAATAAGGAAACGTACCGAGTCTGCTAACAGCAATAGGGAACGTACCAAGTCTGTTAACAGAAATAGGAAATGTACCGAGTCTGCTAACAGCAATAGGGAACATACCGAGTCTGCTAACAGCAATAGGGAAACGTACCGAGTCTGCTAACAGCACTAGGGAAACATACCGAGTCTGCTGACAGCAATAAGTAAATGTACTGAGTCTGCTAACAGCAATAGGAAATGTACCAAGTCTGCTGACAGCAATAAGGAAACATACTGAGTCTGCTAACAGCAATAGGGAACGTACCGAGTCTGTTAACAGCAATAGGAAATGTACCGAGTCTGCTAACAGCAATAGGGAACGTACCGAGTCTGCTAACAGCAATAGGGAAACGTACCGAGTTTGCTAACAGCAATAGGGAACGTACCGAGTCTGCTAACTGCAATAGGGAAACGTACCGAGTCTGCTAACAGCAATAGAGAACGTACCGAGTCTGCTGACAGCAATAAGGAAACATACTGAGTCTGCTAACAGCAATAGGGAACGTACCGATTCTGCTGACAGCAATAAGGAAACGTACCGAGTCTGCTAACAGCAATAGGGAATGTACAGAGTCTGTTAACAGCAATAGGAAATGTACCGAGTCTGCTAACAGCAATAGGGAACGTACCGAGTCTGCTAACAGCAATAGGGAAACGTACCGAGTCTGCTAACAGCACTAGGGAAACATGCCGAGTCTGCTAACAGCACTAGGGAAAAATACAGAGTCTGCTGACAGCAATAAGAAAACGTACTGAGTCTGCTAACAGCAATAGGGAATGTACCGAGTCTGCTGACAGCAATAAAAAAACGTACTGAGTCTGCTAACAGCAATAGGGAATGTACCAAGTCTGCTGACAGCAATAAGGAAACGTACTGAGTCTGTTAACAGCAATAGGGAACGTACTGAGTCTGTTAACAGCAATAGGAAATGTACTGAGTCTGCTAACAGCAATACGGAATGTACCGAGTCAGCTGACAGCAATAAGGAAACATACTGAGTCTGCTAACAGCAATAAGAAACGTACCGAGTCTGCTAACAGCAATAGGGAGCGTACCGAGTCTGCTAACAGCAATAGGAAATGTACAGAGTCTGCTAACAGCAATAGGGAATGTACCAAGTCTGCTAACAGCAATAGGGAAACGTACCGAGTCTGCTAACAGCACTAGGGAAACATACCGAGTCTGCTAACAGCAATAGGGAACGTACCGAGTCTGCTAAATGCAGACATATTGCTTATAACACTGTAAACATGTCTTATCATATCTCTGCTGACAGTAATAAGGAAACGTACTGAGTCTGCTAACAGCAATAAGGAACATACCCAGTCTGCTAACAGCAATAGGGAATGTACCGAGTCTGCTGTAAGCAATAGGGAATGTACCAAGTCTGCTTACAGCAATAAGGAAACATACCGAGTCTGCTAACAGCAATAGGGAACGTACCGAGCCTGCTAACAGCAATAGGGAAACGTACCGAGTCTGCTAACAGCAATAGGGAACGTACCGAGTCTGCTAACAGCAATAGGGAAACGTACCGAGTCTGCTAACAGCAATAGGGAACGTATCGAGTCTGCTGACAGCAATAAGGAAACATACTGAGTCTACTAACAGCAATAGGGAACGTACCGAGTCTGCTGACAGCAATAGGGAAACGTACCGAGTCTGCTAACAGCAATAGGGAACGTACCAAGTCTGTTAACAGAAATAGGAAATGTACCGAGTCTGCTAACAGCAATAGGGAACATACCGAGTCTGCTAACAGCAATAGGGAAACGTACCGAGTCTGCTAACAGCACTAGGGAAACATACTGAGACTGCTGACAGCAATAAGTAAATGTACTGAGTCTGCTAACAGCAATAGGAAATGTACCAAGTCTGCTGACAGCAATAAGGAAACATACTGAGTCTGCTAACAGCAATAGGGAACGTACCGAGTCTGTTAACAGCAATAGGAAATGTACCGAGTCTGCTAACAGCAATAGGGAACGTACCGAGTCTGCTAACAGCAATAGGGAAACGTACCGAGTTTGCTAACAGCAATAGGGAACGTACCGAGTCTGCTAACTGCAATAGGGAAACGTACCGAGTCTGCTAACAGCAATAGAGAACGTACCGAGTCTGCTGACAGCAATAAGGAAACATACTGAGTCTGCTAACAGCAATAGGGAACGTACCGATTCTGCTGACAGCAATAAGGAAACGTACCGAGTCTGCTAACAGCAATAGGGAATGTACAGAGTCTGTTAACAGCAATAGGAAATGTACCGAGTCTGCTAACAGCAATAGGGAACGTACCGAGTCTGCTAACAGCAATAGGGAAACGTACCGAGTCTGCTAACAGCACTAGGGAAACATGCCGAGTCTGCTAACAGCACTAGGGAAAAATACAGAGTCTGCTGACAGCAATAAGAAAACGTACTGAGTCTGCTAACAGCAATAGGGAATGTACCGAGTCTGCTGACAGCAATAAAAAAACATACTGAGTCTGCTAACAGCAATAGGGAATGTACCAAGTCTGCTGACAGCAATAAGGAAACGTACTGAGTCTGTTAACAGCAATAGGGAACGTACTGAGTCTGTTAACAGCAATAGGAAATGTACTGAGTCTGCTAACAGCAATACGGAATGTACCGAGTCAGCTGACAGCAATAAGGAAACATACTGAGTCTGCTAACAGCAATAAGAAACGTACCGAGTCTGCTAACAGCAATAGGGAGCGTACCGAGTCTGCTAACAGCAATAGGAAATGTACAGAGTCTGCTAACAGCAATAGGGAATGTACCAAGTCTGCTAACAGCAATAGGGAAACGTACCGAGTCTGCTAACAGCAATAGGGAATGTACCAACTCTGCTAACAGCAATAGGGAAACGTACCGAGTCTGCTAACAGCACTAGGGAAACATACCGAGTCTGCTAACAGCAATAGGGAACGTACCGAGTCTGCTAAATGCAGACATATTGCTTATAACACTGTAAACATGTCTTATCATATCTCTGCTGACAGTAATAAGGAAAAGTACTGAGTCTGCTAACAGCAATAAGGAACATACCCAGTCTGCTAACAGCAATAGGGAATGTACCGAGTCTGCTGTAAGCAATAGGGAATGTACCAAGTCTGCTTACAGCAATAAGGAAACATACCGAGTCTGCTAACAGCAATAGGGAACGTACCGAGCCTGCTAACAGCAATAGGGAAACGTACCGAGTCTGCTAACAGCAATAGGGAACGTACCGAGTCTGCTAACAGCAATAGGGAAACGTACCGAGTCTGCTAACAGCAATAGGGAACGTATTGAGTCTGCTGACAGCAATAAGGAAACATACTGAGTCTACTAACAGCAATAGGGAACGTACCGAGTCTGCTGACAGCAATAAGGAAACGTACCGAGTCTGCTAACAGCAATAGGGAACGTACCAAGTCTGTTAACAGAAATAGGAAATGTACCGAGTCTGCTAACAGCAATAGGGAACATACCGAGTCTGCTAACAGCAATAGGGAAACGTACCGAGTCTGCTAACAGCACTAGGGAAACATACCGAGTCTGCTGACAGCAATAAGTAAATGTACTGAGTCTGCTAACAGCAATAGGAAATGTACCAAGTCTGCTGACAGCAATAAGGAAACATACTGAGTCTGCTAACAGCAATAGGGAACGTACCGAGTCTGTTAACAGCAATAGGAAATGTACCGAGTCTGCTAACAGCAATAGGGAACGTACCGAGTCTGCTAACAGCAATAGGGAAACGTACCGAGTTTGCTAACAGCAATAGGGAACGTACCGAGTCTGCTAACTGCAATAGGGAAACGTACCGAGTCTGCTAACAGCAATAGAGAACGTACCGAGTCTGCTGACAGCAATAAGGAAACATACTGAGTCTGCTAACAGCAATAGGGAACGTACCGATTCTGCTGACAGCAATAAGGAAACGTACCGAGTCTGCTAACAGCAATAGGGAATGTACAGAGTCTGTTAACAGCAATAGGAAATGTACCGAGTCTGCTAACAGCAATAGGGAACGTACCGAGTCTGCTAACAGCAATAGGGAAACGTACCGAGTCTGCTAACAGCACTAGGGAAACATGCCGAGTCTGCTAACAGCACTAGGGAAAAATACAGAGTCTGCTGACAGCAATAAGAAAACGTACTGAGTCTGCTAACAGCAATAGGGAATGTACCGAGTCTGCTGACAGCAATAAAAAAACGTACTGAGTCTGCTAACAGCAATAGGGAATGTACCAAGTCTGCTGACAGCAATAAGGAAACGTACTGAGTCTGTTAACAGCAATAGGGAACGTACTGAGTCTGTTAACAGCAATAGGAAATGTACTGAGTCTGCTAACAGCAATACGGAATGTACTGAGTCAGCTGACAGCAATAAGGAAACATACTGAGTCTGCTAACAGCAATAAGAAACGTACCGAGTCTGCTAACAGCAATAGGGAGCGTACCGAGTCTGCTAACAGCAATAGGAAATGTACAGAGTCTGCTAACAGCAATAGGGAATGTACCAAGTCTGCTAACAGCAATAGGGAAACGTACCGAGTCTGCTAACAGCAATAGGGAATGTACCGAGTCTGCTAACTGCAATAGGGAAACGTACAGAGTCTGCTAACAGCAATAGGGAATGTACCGAGTCTGCTGACAGCAATAAGGAAACGTACTGAGTCTGCTAACAGCAATAGGAAACGTACCGAGTCTGCTAACAGCAATAGGGAACATACCGAGTCTGCTAACAGCAATAAGGAATGTACTGAGTCTGCTGACAGCAATAGGGAATGTACCAAGTCTGCTGACAGCAATAAGGAAACGTACAGAGTCTGCTAACAGCAATAGGCAACGTACCGAGCCTGCTAACAGCAATAGGGAATGTACCGAGTCTGCTAACAGCAATAGGGAACGTGCCGAGTCTGTTAACAGCAATAGGGAAACGTACCGAGTCTGCTAACTGCAATAGGGAACGTACCGTGTCTGCTAACAGCAATAGGGAAATGTACCGAGTCTGCTAACAGCAATAGGGAACGTACCGAGTCTGCTAACTGCAATAGGGAAACGTACCGAGTCTGCTAACAGCAATAGGGAAACGTACCAAGTCTACTAACAGCAATAGGGAAAGTACCCAGTCTGCTGACAGCAATAAAGAAACGTACTGAGTCTGCTAACAGCACTAGGGAAACATACCGAGTCTGCTAACAGCAATAGGGAACGTACCGAGTCTGCTAAATGCAGACATATTGCTTATAACACTGTAAACATGTCTTATCATATCTCTGCTGACAGTAATAAGGAAACGTACTGAGTCTACTAACAGCAATAGGGAACGTACCGAGTCTGCTGACAGCAATAAGGAAACGTACCGAGTCTGCTAACAGCAATAGGGAACGTACCGAGTCTGCTAACAGCAATAGGGAAACGTACCGAGTCTGCTAACAGCACTAGGGAAACATACCGAGTCTGCTGACAGCAATAAGTAAATGTACTGAGTCTGCTAACAGCAATAGGAAATGTACCAAGTCTGCTGACAGCAATAAGGAAACATACTGAGTCTGCTAACAGCAATAGGGAACGTACCGAGTCTGTTAACAGCAATAGGAAATGTACCGAGTCTGCTAACAGCAATAGGGAACGTACCGAGTCTGCTAACAGCAATAGGGAAATGTACCGAGTCTGCTAACAGCAATAGGGAACGTACCGAGTCTGCTAACTGCAATAGGGAAACGTACCGAGTCTGCTAACAGCAATAGAGAACGTACCGAGTCTGCTGACAGCAATAAGGAAACATACTGAGTCTGCTAACAGCAATAGGGAACGTACCGATTCTGCTGACAGCAATAAGGAAACGTACCGAGTCTGCTAACAGCAATAGGGAATGTACAGAGTCTGTTAACAGCAATAGGAAATGTACCGAGTCTGCTAACAGCAATAGGGAACGTACCGAGTCTGCTAACAGCAATAGGGAAACGTACCGAGTCTGCTAACAGCACTAGGGAGACATGCCGAGTCTGCTAACAGCACTAGGGAAAAATACAGAGTCTGCTGACAGTAATAAGAAAACGTACTGAGTCTGCTAACAGCAATAGGGAATGTACCGAGTCTGCTGACAGCAATAAAAAAACGTACTGAGTCTGCTAACAGCAATAGGGAATGTACCAAGTCTGCTGACAGCAATAAGGAAACGTACTGAGTCTGTTAACAGCAATAGGGAACGTACTGAGTCTGTTAACAGCAATAGGAAATGTACTGAGTCTGCTAACAGCAATACGGAATGTACCGAGTCAGCTGACAGCAATAAGGAAACATACTGAGTCTGCTAACAGCAATAAGAAACGTACTGAGTCTGCTAACAGCAATAGGGAGCGTACCGAGTCTGCTAACAGCAATAGGAAATGTACAGAGTCTGCTAACAGCAATAGGGAATGTACCAAGTCTGCTAACAGCAATAGGGAAACGTACCGAGTCTGCTAACAGCAATAGGGAATGTACCGAGTCTGCTAACTGCAATAGGGAAACGTACCGAGTCTGCTGACAGCAATAGGGAATGTACCGAGTCTGCTGACAGCAATAAAGAAACGTACTGAGTCTGCTAACAGCAATAGGAAACGTACCGAGTCTGCTAACAGCAATAGGGAACATACCAAGTCTGCTAACAGCAATAAGGAATGTACTGAGTCTGCTGACAGCAATAGGGAATGTACCAAGTCTGCTGACAGCAATAAGGAAACGTACAGAGTCTGCTAACAGCAATAGGCAACGTACCGAGCCTGCTAACAGCAATAGGGAATGTACCGAGTCTGCTAACAGCAATAGGGAAATGTACCGAGTCTGCTAACAGCAATAGGGAACGTACCAAGTCTGCTAACTGCAATAGGGAAACGTACCGAGTCTACTAACAGCAATAGGGAACGTACCCAGTCTGCTGACAGCAATAAAGAAACGTACTGAGTCTGCTAACAGCACTAGGGAAACATACCGAGTCTGCTAACAGCAATAGGGAACGTACCGAGTCTGCTAAATGCAGACATATTGCTTATAACACTGTAAACATGTCTTATCATATCTCTGCTGACAGTAATAAGGAAACGTACTGAGTCTGCTAACAGCAATAGGAAACGTACTGAGTCTGCTAACAGCAATAGGGAATGTACCGAGTCTGCTAACAGCAATAAGGAACTTACCCAGTCTGCTAACAGCAATAGGGAACGTACCGAGTCTGCTAACTGCAATAGGGAAATGTACCGAGTCTGCTAACAGCAATAGGGAAACGTACCGAGTCTGCAAACAGCAATAGGGAACTTACCCAGTCTGCTGACAGCAATAAGGAAACAAAAAACTAACAGATAGGTTGGGTTACCATATCTGAGATAGACTACATTTATAGCACTCTGGGGATTACTTAATTAAATAAATTGTGGTAACAGAGAGAGTCGTGCAAGGATGTGCAAAGAACAAAGACAAAACTGTCTGAATCAACTAAATTACATTAAAATTTAACTTTTATTAAAGGCTAGTTAAAATTGGAAAACACACACTTAAAAACACTCTTAGGAGCCAAGATAATCTTACTTATTGAGCGTGTATTAGTTGGTATAGTAGGTAAATAGTATCTTAAATAAATTGAATATATGGTATGGGGGCTAGTGGCAATACTATGTATTCAATGTACATCAGACCCTTTGAAAAAGCCGCGAGGCGAAACATGTTAGGGACGTTAGGGACGCTAGGGTACTGGTGATGAGCCCTTGGAGCTCATGTATTTTTAGCTAGCCTTAGGAACCTTGATCGTTAATGATACTTTGTACCGTATAAAACTAATCTTAGTTGGGAGTGGTTAATGGGGACAGAACGCTGACGTTCATACAAGCTGCTGGATAATTTAGAGTTCAAACTTTTTACTATGACAGCCAGCTTATGATTGAAATTTGTTAAACGTCAGCAGTAGGAACACCCAAGTACAACTATACATGTAATATTGGTTATGTAATACCTATACATAATATCGAACTAAGGCAACGGGAGTAAACGATTTGTTAATCTACTTTCCCAAATCAGCCTATGTTTTGGCTAACAGCATTACAGCCGTCAAAACCAGATTAACTGTGATTCAACCGTTAGCAGTACTCATATTATTTCTAAAAAACTTTGACTATACAGGGCTAAATACCGCACTTATATGGTTTCGTCTGGGAATGCTAAACTGCAATTTATATATATTTCTCTACTGATCATGTCTGCTGGATTGTAACATCACGTATTTGTTGTGCAGTCTATGTAGCAGCGGTCACTCTATTTACTACCCAGAGCATTGATACTATGCCATCCACTTAAAGGCACATTTAGAACTTTTATTACATCAGTCTGTCCTATATAACAACAGGAACGCCATTCACTCAGTGTCTATCACTCTGTAATAACATCGACAGGGATATTCCAAAATAAGAATTTTATAACCACTCAAATATAGTATTAACTAATAAGGTCCCAGTCCCAAATATCAGGTATTTTTTTGCACCTGAAGGGATAAATTTAATGGAACCTTAAGAATGTTAGATTAATAACATCTCTTCATTTGGAATAAACTTCTTATATAAGATACAATAACATCAATAGAAATATCGAAACACTGTATTATTAATGGTGATAATACTGCTATAAAGGGTGACCTCCAATTTCACTGATACCTTGTATAACAGTGTGTATATTTGCCAGACTTTGTATATCCAAATATCGAAGACATTATTAAATATAGAGCACGAAGCCTTTATTTTAGTAGTGCAGGCTATAATATAGCCATACATGTATATGCGTACTGAAACTCAAGAGTAATTTAAAGGGATTCTATAGAAAGTCCCTAATATCACGTTCAGTGAACAAAAATGTATAACCATTCAAGCCTTTTAACCATACATGTTGTTACAGAAGCATTAGTTATTTTGTTGTGAAGAAACTTATTTCCCAGCAGCAATGCCTGAACCAGCCAAGCCAGCGCCTAAGAAGGGCTCCAAGAAAACTGTAACAAGTATCATTTCATAAAGGGTTAACTCTGTTCAGTTTTGAGAAAACTATTTTCTGAGGCAGGTTTCCTAGCATATTGTGTACTGTAATTAAGTTTGTGATAAGCATTCACTGCTAGGTGATAAGAAGGACTCAATTGTTTTCTTGTGTGTACTTGTTATCTGCGGTGGCCTGTCCAAGGGCTTTGTCTAAATGTGTGATGGGGGATTTTATGCTTCCCCCCCTGGGAGTGCCCTGTGTGCATGTAACCTAAATAAAAAGCAGGCTGGGCATCCCAGTCCTCAGTTCTTGGTTGTCCCTCAATCGCAGCGTTGACTCGTTTTTGTGGGCAGAAGGGTATCCTAGCTGTACTACAGCTAAGGGGGATTATTCTACATTTGCGAGACTCATATAGAATACTATGGAAAGCAGTTTCTCCCCTCTTCAGCAATAGGAATCCAGGCTACTAAGCGGTCCATCTCTCAGCGAGACTAAGGGTAACCGTAACATTTGGCGGCAGCGGTGGGATTTTTCCTGGATTTCCTAGGAGAGGTACAGAACGGATGGAGAGCGCTTACGAAAAATTGAAGCGTACAACCCTAAAGGATTTACTTGAAAGCAGAGGGGGGTACGCCAGCAACTGGCCGAGGAGAGAGCTGATCGCAGAATTGACCGAACTGGATCAGAGCTTCACAATGGCGGAAACACCGACCACGATTAGTGACGAAAAAACCAGGATTGTTCGGGAGAGGCTCTCACTGTACGGGCCGAACCCCTCCATGGAATTGGTACAGCAGTTGATGGCGGAAGCGGACAAGGATATACGAGAGACTCGAGCCCACGAACTCAACCTAGCGAATGCACACCGCAATGCTGAAGCCCCGCAGGTAATCATCCCTGTCGAAAATGCTGGGAGGCCCAAGATACCCTATGCGGCATTTCGACCCTTCCTAGAGAGCGAGACAGGGATTGATGAATATTTGGCGGACTTCGAAAGGCAATGTGCCCTGCACCAGATTCCCAACAGGGAGTGGCCCACGATATTGTCTGGGAAACTATCCGGGCGAGCCCTGGAAGCCTTTCGTACTCTGGGTGCTGAGGAAGTGACACAGTATGAGCTAGTTAAGGAGACACTGTTGCGACGGTACGCAGTAACTCCGGACGCGTATCGCCGACAGTTTCGGGGCACGAAAAAGAAGCCTAACGATACCCATATGGAATGGGCGCACCGAATGCGGAGAGCGGCAAATCACTGGATGAGCGGAAGTAAAGCGGTGACTGGTGAGGAAATTTTACAATTGTTTCTCTTAGAACATTTTTATAATGGCATGGAACAGCAAGGGAAGGAATGGCTGCGAGACAGGCGACCTTCTACCTTAGAAGAAGCAGCCAAATTGGCCGATGAACATTATGACTCCCGTCTTCACGAACCCAGAGAGGTTTACCGTGCACCCCCTCGTGCTGAATTCCGAGCCCCGGTGCCCGCAGGGCCCGCCCGACACTCAGGACCACCCAATAACAGCTCTGAGCGTCCCAGACCGACTTGCCACCGATGCAAGCAACCAGGGCATTTCATGGCTAGCTGCCCCCTTAATACGCACCAGACACCCAGGAATTACAATTACCCCTCTGGGGCATATCGTCCGGCCCGGACCCTCTGTGTTAACCAAGAGGCCCCTATGGAGGAATATTTGGGGCCGCTTCACGAGGCGGACCCTGTATATGCTGCCTCAGATAACCGCCAGCACCATCGGCAGAAGGTATGGCTCGAGGGGCGATCTACCGAGGGATTGAGAGACACAGGGGCTACTATCACGCTGGTACAGAGTCATTTGGTGCCGGAGCACAAGCGATCTGGACAGACTGTGGCCGTTAGAGTGGCGGGGGGGGATGTGTACAAAATTCCAACAGCTAAAGTGCATCTTGATTGGGGAGCGGGAAAGGGGGCTGTGAACGTGGGCATAATGGATAATTTACCTGCCGAAGTACTACTGGGCAATGATTTGGGCCCCATGACTTCTGCCTATGCTCCAGTATGCAACAACGAGGCGGACCCAGTGACTACACGGGCCCAAGCCCGGACGGAGCGAGAACTCTCACCAGTGCGGGAGACACAGGTAAGACCTACCCAGACATTGCCTGACATGTTAGGCCCCATACCCTGGGACACCCCAGATGCTTTCGAGACAGAGTCTAAGACTGACCCGACCTTACAAAAGTACCGGGAACGAGCAGAGACCGGAGGGGGCGGGGCAGATAATGAAACATTCTTATGGGAAAAAGGGAAACTATACCGCTGGACAGAGAAAAGGGGACAGCGTAGGCGACAGCTGGTAGTGCCCCACAAATACCGTCAAGAAATCCTCAAGATAGGCCATGACATCCCCTTAGCAGGCCACCTAGCTGTAACCCGTACCCTACACCGCATTACTCACACGTTCTTTTGGCCAGGGGTACACGCCGACGTTAGAACTTACTGTAACACCTGCGATGTGTGTCAACGAGTAGGAAGGCGAGGCGATCACCCTAAAGCCCATCTAGTAAATATGCCCATTGTAGAGGAACCCTTCAGCCGGGTTGCTATTGACCTAGTGGGACCACTGGCTACCCCTAGTCCCTCCGGTAAGCGCTACATTCTTACCGTAGTGGACTACGCTACCAGGTACCCAGAGGCTGTCGCCCTATCCAACATACAAGCGGATACGGTAGCGAATGCACTAGTACAGGTGTTCTCCCGGGTAGGATTTCCAAAAGAAATCCTATCCGACCGAGGCACCCAATTTACGGCTGAATTGACCCAACAACTCTGGCAGGTTTGCAAAATTAAGTCCCTCCTGAGCTCCCCATACCACCCCCAGACGAACGGGCTGTGTGAGAGGTTCAATGGGACCCTCAAGCAAATGCTCAAGACGTTCACTCAGGAATACCGAGACTGGGAACGCTTCCTGCCGCACCTCCTTTTTGCTTATCGGGAGGTGCCCCAGGAAACGACAGGGTTCTCTCCCTTTGAGTTGCTCTACGGAAGAAAGGTACGGGGACCCCTAAACCTGATCCGGGAGCACTGGGAGGGAGAGATGGAGACTGACGGTGTCCCCATTGTGCCATACGTGCTGGAACTCAGGGACCGAATGGAGCAATTAGCCAAATCCGTGCGGGCTAATCTCCAGTCGGCCCAGAGAAGACAGAAAGTATGGTACGATCGGGGGGCCCGAAAGAGAATCTTTACCATAGGACAAAAGGTGTTAGTACTTAAGCCGGTGAAGACAGACAAATTGCAGGCGTCCTGGCAGGGCCCCTACCAGATCGTAGAGAAAAGGGGAGACACCACTTATGTGATAGCTAGCTGCCACGACAACAATCTTAGAAAGACATTCCATGTAAACATGCTCAAGGAATATTTTGAGCGACCAGAGAACGTGACGGCCATATGTTGTTCCCCTCAGGAAGGCCCCGACAGTCTACCCATTCCAGACCTATTAGAAAAGAGTCTCCCCACAGGTATAGTGGCTCAGGTTCAGATAGGAGACCGACTTAGCCCCACTGAAAGGGAGCAGCTCAACCAACTCCTACAGTCCAAACACCTCACCTTCTCCCCGAAGCCAGGGTACACTACTTTAACCACCCACCAGGTAGATACTCCGGGACAAGCTCCCTTGCGCCAGGCTCCGTACCGAATCCCCGAAGCAGTTAGGATAGGAATGAAGAAGGAGATCGATGAGATGCTCCAACTCGGGGTAATTGAGCCCTCCGATAGTCCCTGGGCCTCCCCAGTTGTCTTGGTGCCCAAGAAAGATGGGACCACCCGGTTCTGCGTAGACTATCGGAGGCTCAATGAAAAGACCGTGACGGACGCGTACCCTATGCCCAGGGTAGACGAGCTACTCGATCGTATAGCCAGGGGAAATTACCTGACCACTATTGACCTCTGCAAAGGTTACTGGCAGATTCCCCTGGCCCCGGAGGCTATCCCCAAGTCGGCATTCGTCACCCCATTCGGCTTATATCAGTTTAGGGTAATGCCGTTTGGGATGAAGAATGCCCCAGCTACATTCCAGCGCTTGGTGGATAGGCTCCTGGATGGCTTCCAGAGTTTTGCTTGTGCCTACCTGGACGACATAGCGATCCACAGTGAGTCATGGGAGGACCACTTAGCTCACATAGGAATGGTTCTGGATCAGATCCGGGCTGCTGGCCTGACTCTGAAGCCAGAAAAATGCCACTTTGGGATGGCCGAGGTACAGTACCTGGGTCACCGGGTGGGGTGTGGAAAGCAGCGACCAGAGCCGGCCAAGATAGAAGCTGTCGCCAATTGGCCCACCCCCATCACTAAGACTCAGGTCCTAGCCTTCCTGGGCACGGCAGGGTACTATAGACGGTTCGTACCAGACTACAGCACACTTGCCAAACCCCTGACTGACTTGACCAAGAAGAACTTACCTCGACAGGTCCTGTGGTCTCCCCACTGTGAAACGGCTTTCCAGGCTCTCAAAAATGCTCTAATTAACGCTCCTGTCTTGGCGGCTCCAGCCCTTAACAACCGTTTTATCGTCCACACAGATGCTTCCATGTTCGGGCTGGGAGCCGTCCTCAGCCAAGTAGGCGAAGATGGAGGGGAGCATCCAGTTGCCTACATCAGCCGGAAGCTCCTGCCCCGCGAAGTCAGCTATGCAGCGGTCGAAAAGGAGTGTTTGGCTTTGGTGTGGGCATTAAAGAAATTGACTCCCTATTTATATGGGCAGGAGTTCACTCTGGTCACCGACCATAACCCGTTGGTGTGGCTGAACCGGGTCTCTGGAGATAATGGCAGGCTATTACGTTGGAGTTTATCGTTGCAACCCTTCAATTTCACCATTACTTACAGACCTGGGAAACAGAATGGCAACGCCGACGGGTTGTCCAGACAAACCGACCTCAGCCCCGCATAACCAGCGGTCTGGACAGCCTTAGTCTGCCCCGAAAAGGGGTCAGACCGTGTCTGCCAGAGTGTTCCACAGAAAGGGAGCACTGTTACAGAAGCATAAGTTATTTTGTTGTGAAGAAACTTATTTCCCAGCAGCAATGCCTGAACCAGCCAAGCCAGCGCCTAAGAAGGGCTCCAAGAAAACTGTAACAAGTATCATTTCATAAAGGGTTAACTCTGTTCAGTTTTGAGAAAACTATTTTCTGAGGCAGGTTTCCTAGCATATTGTGTACTGTAATTAAGTTTGTGATAAGCATTCACTGCTAGGTGATAAGAAGGACTCAATTGTTTTCTTGTGTGTACTTGTTATCTGCGGTGGCCTGTCCAAGGGCTTTGTCTAAATGTGTGATGGGGGATTTTATGCTTCCCCCCCTGGGAGTGCCCTGTGTGCATGTAACCTAAATAAAAAGCAGGCTGGGCATCCCAGTCCTCAGTTCTTGGTTGTCCCTCAATCGCAGCGTTGACTCGTTTTTGTGGGCAGAAGGGTATCCTAGCTGTACTACAGCTAAGGGGGATTATTCTACATTTGCGAGACTCATATAGAATACTATGGAAAGCAGTTTCTCCCCTCTTCAGCAATAGGAATCCAGGCTACTAAGCGGTCCATCTCTCAGCGAGACTAAGGGTAACCGTAACACATGTATAAGTGTACTGAAACTCAAAGAGTAACTTAAAGGGATTCTATAGAAAGTCCACAACATCACGTTTAGTGAACCAAAGTGTATAACCATTCAACAATCATCAGTAATGACACACTGATTAACCTTACTCGAGTTGTCATTTCTGATGTACATTGAATACATAGTATTGCCACTAGCCCCCATACCATATATTCAATTTATTTAAGATACTATTTACCCACTATACCAACTAATACACGCTCAATAAGTAAGATTATCTTGGCTCCTAAGAGTGTTTTTAAGTGTGTGTTTTCCAATTTTAACTAGCCTTTAATAAAAGTTAAATTTTAATGTAATTTAGTTGATTCAGACAGTTTTGTCTTTGTTCTTTGCACATCCTTGCACGACTCTCTCTGTTACCACAATTTATTTAATTAAGTAATCCCCAGAGTGCTATAAATGTAGTCTATCTCAGATATGGTAACCCAACCTATCTGTTAGTTTTTTGTCTAAACTCTTTTCACTACATAGCACCTTCTTCCTCAACCTTACTAATGTGTTAAATGCACATAAGTCATTTATGAATATAGGGGATAATTTCATTTCATTTTAAGTAGTGCCATTGGACACCCTTTTTTTGTTCTAAGCAATAAGGAAACGTACTGAGTCTGCTAACAGCACTAGGGAAACATACCGAGTCTGCTAACAGCAATAGGGAACGTACCGAGTCTGCTAAATGCAGACATATTGCTTATAACACTGTAAACATGTCTTATCATATCTCTGCTGACAGTAATAAGGAAACGTACTGAGTCTGCTAACAGCAATAAGGAACGTACCCAGTCTGCTAACAGCAATAGGGAATGTACCGAGTCTGCTGTAAGCAATAGGGAATGTACCAAGTCTGCTTACAGCAATAAGGAAACATACCGAGTCTGCTAACAGCAATAGGGAACGTACCGAGTCTGCTGACAGCAATAAGAAAACGTACTGAGTCAGCTAACAGCAATAGTGAATGTACCAAGTCTGCTGACAGCAATAAGGAAACGTACTGAGTCTGTTAACAGCAATAGGGAACGTACCGAGTCTGTTAACAGCAATAGGAAATGTACCGAGTCAGCTGACAGCAATAAGGAAACATACTGAGTCTGCTAACAGCAATAAGAAACGTACCGAGTCTGCTAACAGCAATAGGGAGTGTACCGAGTCTGCTAACAGCAATAGGAAATGTACAGAGTCTGCTAACAGCAATAGGGAATGTACCGAGTCTGCTAACAGCAATAGGGAATGTACCAAGTCTGCTAACAGCAATAGGGAATGTACCGAGTCTGCTAACTGCAATAGGGAAATGTACCGAGTCTGCTAACAGCAATAGGGAATGTACCGAGTCTGCTGACAGCAATAAGGAAACATACTGAGTCTGCTAACAGCAATAGGAAACGTACCGAGTCTGCTAACAGCAATAGGGAACATACCGAGTCTGCTAACAGCAATAAGGAATGTACTGAGTCTGCTGACAGCAATAGGGAATGTACCAAGTCTGCTGACAGCAATAAGAAAACGTACAGAGTCTGCTAACAGCAATAGGCAACATACCGAGCCTGCTAAAAGCAATAGGGAATGTACCGAGTCTGCTAACAGCAATAGGGAACGTGCCGAGTCTGTTAACAGCAATAGGGAAACGTACCGAGTCTGCTAACTGCAATAGGGAACGTACCGAGTCTGCTAACAGCAATAGGGAAATGTACCAAGTCTGCTAACAGCAATAGGGAACGTACCTAGTCTGCTAACTGCAATAGGGAAACGTACCAAGTCTACTAACAGCAATAGGGAACGTACCCAGTCTGCTGACAGCAATAAAGAAACGTACTGAGTCTGCTAACAGCACTAGGGAGACATACCGAGTCTGCTAACAGCAATAGGGAGCGTACCGAGTCTGCTAAATGCAGACATATTGCTTATAACACTGTAAACATGTCTTATCATATCTCTGCTGACAGTAATAAGGAAACGTACTGAGTCTGCTAACAGCAATAGGAAACGTACCGAGTCTGCTAACAGCAATAGGGAACGTACCGAGTCTGCTAACAGCAATAGGGAATGTACCGAGTCTGCTAACAGCAATAAGGAACTTACCCAGTCTGCTAACAGCAATAGGGAACGTACCGAGTCTGCTAACTGCAATAGGGAAATGTACCGAGTCTGCTAACAGCAATAGGGAAACGTACCGAGTCTGCAAACAGCAATAGGGAACGTACCCAGTCTGCTGACAGCAATAAGGAAACGTACTGAGTCTGCTAACAGCACTAGGGAAACATACCGAGTCTGCTAACAGCAATAGGGAACGTACCGAGTCTGCTAAATGCAGACATATTGCTTATAACACTGTAAACATGTCTTATCATATCTCTGCTGACAGTAATAAGGAAACGTACTGAGTCTGCTAACAGCAATAAGGAACGTACCCAGTCTGCTAACAGCAATAGGGAATGTACCGAGTCTGCTGTAAGCAATAGGGAATGTACCAAGTCTGCTTATAGCAATAAGGAAACATACCGAGTCTGCTAACAGCAATAGGGAACGTACCGAGCCTGCTAATAGCAATAGGGAAACGTACCAAGTCTGCTAACAGCAATAGGGAACGTACCGAGTCTGCTAACAGCAATAGGGAAACGTACCGAGTCTGCTGACAGCAATAAAGAAACGTACTGAGTCTGCTAACAGCACTAGGGAGACATACCGAGTCTGCTAACAGCAATAGGGAGCGTACCGAGTCTGCTAAATGCAGACATATTGCTTATACCACTGTAAACATGTCTTATCATATCTCTGCTGACAGTAATAAGGAAACGTACTGAGTCTGCTAACAGCAATAGGAAACGTACCGAGTCTGCTAACAGCAATAGGGAACGTACCGAGTCTGCTAACAGCAATAGGGAATGTACCGAGTCTGCTAACAGCAATAAGGAACTTACCCAGTCTGCTAACAGCAATAGGGAACGTACCGAGTCTGCTAACTGCAATAGGGAAATGTACCGAGTCTGCTAACAGCAATAGGGAAACGTACCGAGTCTGCAAACAGCAATAGGGAACGTACCCAGTCTGCTGACAGCAATAAGGAAACGTACTGAGTCTGCTAACAGCACTAGGGAAACATACCGAGTCTGCTAACAGCAATAGGGAACGTACCGAGTCTGCTAAATGCAGACATATTGCTTATAACACTGTAAACATGTCTTATCATATCTCTGCTGACAGTAATAAGGAAACGTACTGAGTCTGCTAACAGCAATAAGGAACGTACCCAGTCTGCTAACAGCAATAGGGAATGTACCGAGTCTGCTGTAAGCAATAGGGAATGTACCAAGTCTGCTTATAGCAATAAGGAAACATACCGAGTCTGCTAACAGCAATAGGGAACGTACCGAGCCTGCTAATAGCAATAGGGAAACGTACCAAGTCTGCTAACAGCAATAGGGAACGTACCGAGTCTGCTAACAGCAATAGGGAAACGTACCGAGTCTGCTGACAGCAATAAGGAAACATACTGAGTCTGCTAACAGCAATAGGGAACGTACCGATTCTGCTGACAGCAATAAGGAAACGTACCGAGTCTGCTAACAGCAATAGGGAATGTACAGAGTCTGTTAACAGCAATAGGAAATGTACCGAGTCTGCTAACAGCAATAGGGAAACGTACCGAGTCTGATAACAGCACTAGGGAAACATGCTGAGTCTGCTAACAGCACTAGGGAAAAATACAGAGTCTGCTGACAGCAATAAGAAAACGTACTGAGTCTGCTAACAGCAATAGGGAATGTACCGAGTCTGCTGACAGCAATAAGAAAACGTACTGAGTCTGCTAACAGCAATAGGGAATGTACCAAGTCTGCTGACAGCAATAAGGAAACGTACTGAGTCTGTTAACAGCAATAGGGAACGTACCGAGTCTGTTAACAGCAATAGGAAATGTACCGAGTCAGCTGACAGCAATAAGGAAACATACTGAGTCTGCTAACAGCAATAAGAAACGTACCGAGTCTGCTAACAGCAATAGGGAGCGTACCGAGTCTGCTAACAGCAATAGGAAATGTACAGAGTCTGCTAACAGCAATAGGGAATGTACCGAGTCTGCTAACAGCAATAGGGAATGTACCGAGTCTGCTAACTGCAATAGGGAAATGTACCGAGTCTGCTAACAGCAATAGGGAATGTACTGAGTCTGCTGACAGCAATAAGGAAACGTACTGAGTCTGCTAACAGCAATAGGAAACGTACCGAGTCTGCTAACAGCAATAGGGAACATACCGAGTCTGCTAACAGCAATAAGGAATGTACTGAGTCTGCTGACAGCAATAGGGAATGTACCAAGTCTGCTGACAGCAATAAGAAAACGTACAGAGTCTGCTAACAGCAATAGGCAACGTACCGAGCCTGCTAACAGCAATAGGGAATGTACCGAGTCTGCTAACAGCAATAGGGAACGTGCCGAGTCTGTTAACAGCAATAGGGAAACGTACCGAGTCTGCTAACTGCAATAGGGAACGTACCGAGTCTGCTAACAGCAATAGGGAAATGTACCGAGTCTGCTAACAGCAATAGGGAACGTACCAAGTCTGCTAACTGCAATAGGGAAACGTTCCGAGTCTGCTAACAGCAATAGGGAAACGTACCAAGTCTACTAACAGCAATAGGGAACGTACCCAGTCTGCTGACAGCAATAAAGAAACGTACTGAGTCTGCTAACAGCACTAGGGAAACATACCGAGTCTGCTAACAGCAATAGGGAACGTACCGAGTCTGCTAAATGCAGACATATTGCTTATAACACTGTAAACATGTCTTATCATATCTCTGCTGACAGTAATAAGGAAACGTACTGAGTCTGCTAACAGCAATAGGAAACGTACCGAGTCTGCTAACAGCAATAGGGAACATACCGAGTCTGCTAACAGCAATAGGGAATGTACCGAGTCTGCTAACAGCAATAAGGAACTTACCCAGTCTGCTAACAGCAATAGGGAACGTACCGAGTCTGCTAACTGCAATAGGGAAATGTACCGAGTCTGCTAACAGCAATAGGGAAACGTACCGAGTCTGCAAACAGCAATAGGGAACGTACCCAGTCTGCTGACAGCAATAAGGAAACAAAAAACTAACAGATAGGTTGGGTTACCATATCTGAGATAGACTACATTTATAGCACTCTGGGGATTACTTAATTAAGTAAATTGTGGTAACAGAGAGAGTCGTGCAAGGATGTGCAAAGAACAAAGACAAAACTGTCTGAATCAACTAAATTACATTAAAATTTAACTTTTATTAAAGGCTAGTTAAAATTGGAAAACACACACTTAAAAACACTCTTAGGAGCCAAGATAATCTTACTTATTGAGCGTGTATTAGTTGGTATAGTGGGTAAATAGTATCTTAAATAAATTGAATATATGGTATGGGGGCTAGTGGCAATACTATGTATTCAATGTACATCAGACCCTTTGAAAAAGCCGCGAGGCGAAACATGTTAGGGACGCTAGGGTACTGGTGATGAGCCCTTGGAGCTCATGTATTTTTAGCTAGCCTTAGGAACCTTGATCGTTAATGATACTTTGTACCGTATAAAACTAATCTTAGTTGGGAGTGGTTAATGGGGGCAGAACGCTGACGTTCATACAAGCTGCTGGATAATTTAGAGCTCAAACTTTTTACTATGACAGCCAGCTTATGATTGAAATTTGTTAAACGTCAGCAGTAGGAACACCCAAGTACAACTATACATGTAATATTGGTTATGTAATACCTATACATAATATCGAACTAAGGCAACGGGAGTAAACGATTTGTTAATCTACTTTCCCAAATCAGCCTATGTTTTGGCTAACAGCATTACAGCCGTCAAAACCAGATTAACTGTGATTCAACCGTTAGCAGTACTCATATTATTTCTAAAAAACTTTGACTATACAGGGCTAAATACCGCACTTATATGGTTTCGTCTGGGAATGCTAAACTGCAATTTATATATATTTCTCTACTGATCATGTCTGCTGGATTGTAACATCACGTATTTGTTGTGCAGTCTATGTAGCAGCGGTCACTCTATTTACTACCCAGAGCATTGATACTATGCCATCCACTTAAAGGCACATTTAGAACTTTTATTACATCAGTCTGTCCTATATAACAACAGGAACGCCATTCACTCAGTGTCTATCACTCTGTAATAACATCGACAGGGATATTCCAAAATAAGAATTTTATAACCACTCAAATATAGTATTAACTAATAAGGTCCCAGTCCCAAATATCAGGTATTTTTTTGCACCTGAAGGGATAAATTTAATGGAACCTTAAGAATGTTAGATTAATAACATCTCTTCATTTGGAATAAACTTCTTATATAAGATACAATAACATCGATAGAAATATCGAAACACTGTATTATTAATGGTGATAATACTACTATAAAGGGTGACCTCCAATTTCACTGATACCTTGTATAACAGTGTGTATATTTGCCAGACTTTGTATATCCAAATATCGAAGACATTATTAAATATAGAGCACGAAGCCTTTATTTTAGTAGTGCAGGCTATAATATAGCCATACATGTATATGCGTACTGAAACTCAAGAGTAATTTAAAGGGATTCTATAGAAAGTCCCTAATATCACGTTCAGTGAACAAAAATGTATAACCATTTAAGCCTTTTAACCATACATGTATAAGTGTACTGAAACTCAAAGAGTAACTTAAAGGGATTCTATAGAAAGTCCACAACATCACGTTTAGTGAACCAAAGTGTATAACCATTCAACAATCATCAGTAATGACACACTGATTAACCTTACTCGAGTTGTCATTTCTGATGTACATTGAATACATAGTATTGCCACTAGCCCCCATACCATATATTCAATTTATTTAAGATACTATTTACCCACTATACCAACTAATACACGCTCAATAAGTAAGATTATCTTGGCTCCTAAGAGTGTTTTTAAGTGTGTGTTTTCCAATTTTAACTAGCCTTTAATAAAAGTGAAATTTTAATGTAATTTAGTTGATTCAGACAGTTTTGTCTTTGTTCTTTGCACATCCTTGCACGACTCTCTCTGTTACCACAATTTATTTAATTAAGTAATCCCCAGAGTGCTATAAATGTAGACTATCTCAGATATGGTAACCCAACCTATCTGTTAGTTTTTTGTCTAAACTCTTTTCACTACATAGCACCTTCTTCCTCAACCTTACTAATGTGTTAAATGCACATAAGTCATTTATGAATATAGGGGATCATTTCATTTCATTTTAAGTAGTGCCATTGGACACCCTTTTTTTGTTCTAAGCAATAAGGAAACGTACTGAGTCTGCTAACAGCACTAGGGAAACATACCGAGTCTGCTAACAGCAATAGGGAACGTACCGAGTCTGCTAAATGCAGACATATTGCTTATAACACTGTAAACATGTCTTATCATATCTCTGCTGACAGTAATAAGGAAACGTACTGAGTCTGCTAACAGCAATAAGGAACATACCCAGTCTGCTAACAGCAATAGGGAATGTACCGAGTCTGCTGTAAGCAATAGGGAATGTACCAAGTCTGCTTACAGCAATAAGGAAACATACCGAGTCTGCTAACAGCAATAGGGAACGTACCGAGCCTGCTAACAGCAATAGGGAAACGTACCGAGTCTGCTAACAGCAATAGAGAACGTACCGAGTCTGCTAACAGCAATACGGAAACGTACCGAGTCTGCTAACAGCAATAGGGAACGTATCGAGTCTGCTGACAGCAATAAGGAAACATACTGAGTCTACTAACAGCAATAGGGAACGTACCGAGTCTGCTGACAGCAATAAGGAAACGTACAGAGTCTGCTAACAGCAATAGGGAACGTACCAAGTCTGTTAACAGAAATAGGAAATGTACCGAGTCTGCTAACAGCAATAGGGAACATACCGAGTCTGCTAACAGCAATAGGGAAACGTACCGAGTCTGCTAACAGCACTAGGGAAACATACCGAGTCTGCTGACAGCAATAAGTAAATGTACTGAGTCTGCTAACAGCAATAGGAAATGTACCAAGTCTGCTGACAGCAATAAGGAAACATACTGAGTCTGCTAACAGCAATAGGGAACGTACCGAGTCTGTTAACAGCAATAGGAAATGTACCGAGTCTGCTAACAGCAATAGGGAACGTACCGAGTCTGCTAACAGCAATAGGGAAACGTACCGAGTTTGCTAACAGCAATAGGGAACGTACCGAGTCTGCTAACTGCAATAGGGAAACGTACCGAGTCTGCTAACAGCAATAGAGAACGTACCGAGTCTGCTGACAGCAATAAGGAAACATACTGAGTCTGCTAACAGCAATAGGGAACGTACCGATTCTGCTGACAGCAATAAGGAAACGTACCGAGTCTGCTAACAGCAATAGGGAATGTACAGAGTCTGTTAACAGCAATAGGAAATGTACCGAGTCTGCTAACAGCAATAGGGAACGTACCGAGTCTGCTAACAGCAATAGGGAAACGTACCGAGTCTGCTAACAGCACTAGGGAAACATGCCGAGTCTGCTAACAGCACTAGGGAATGTACCGAGTCTGCTGACAGCAATAAGAAAACGTACTGAGTCTGCTAACAGCAATAGGGAATGTACCGAGTCTGCTGACAGCAATAAAAAAACGTACTGAGTCTGCTAACAGCAATAGGGAATGTACCAAGTCTGCTGACAGCAATAAGGAAACGTACTGAGTCTGTTAACAGCAATAGGGAACGTACTGAGTCTGTTAACAGCAATAGGAAATGTACTGAGTCTGCTAACAGCAATACGGAATGTACCGAGTCAGCTGACAGCAATAAGGAAACATACTGAGTCTGCTAACAGCAATAAGAAACGTACCGAGTCTGCTAACAGCAATAGGGAGCGTACCGAGTCTGCTAACAGCAATAGGAAATGTACAGAGTCTGCTAACAGCAATAGGGAATGTACCAAGTCTGCTAACAGCAATAGGGAAACGTACCGAGTCTGCTAACAGCACTAGGGAAACATACCGAGTCTGCTAACAGCAATAGGGAACGTACCGAGTCTGCTAAATGCAGACATATTGCTTATAACACTGTAAACATGTCTTATCATATCTCTGCTGACAGTAATAAGGAAACGTACTGAGTCTGCTAACAGCAATAAGGAACATACCCAGTCTGCTAACAGCAATAGGGAATGTACCGAGTCTGCTGTAAGCAATAGGGAATGTACCAAGTCTGCTTACAGCAATAAGGAAACATACCGAGTCTGCTAACAGCAATAGGGAACGTACCGAGCCTGCTAACAGCAATAGGGAAACGTACCGAGTCTGCTAACAGCAATAGGGAACGTACCGAGTCTGCTAACAGCAATAGGGAAACGTACCGAGTCTGCTAACAGCAATAGGGAACGTATCGAGTCTGCTGACAGCAATAAGGAAACATACTGAGTCTACTAACAGCAATAGGGAACGTACCGAGTCTGCTGACAGCAATAGGGAAACGTACCGAGTCTGCTAACAGCAATAGGGAACGTACCAAGTCTGTTAACAGAAATAGGAAATGTACCGAGTCTGCTAACAGCAATAGGGAACATACCGAGTCTGCTAACAGCAATAGGGAAACGTACCGAGTCTGCTAACAGCACTAGGGAAACATACTGAGACTGCTGACAGCAATAAGTAAATGTACTGAGTCTGCTAACAGCAATAGGAAATGTACCAAGTCTGCTGACAGCAATAAGGAAACATACTGAGTCTGCTAACAGCAATAGGGAACGTACCGAGTCTGTTAACAGCAATAGGAAATGTACCGAGTCTGCTAACAGCAATAGGGAACGTACCGAGTCTGCTAACAGCAATAGGGAAACGTACCGAGTTTGCTAACAGCAATAGGGAACGTACCGAGTCTGCTAACTGCAATAGGGAAACGTACCGAGTCTGCTAACAGCAATAGAGAACGTACCGAGTCTGCTGACAGCAATAAGGAAACATACTGAGTCTGCTAACAGCAATAGGGAACGTACCGATTCTGCTGACAGCAATAAGGAAACGTACCGAGTCTGCTAACAGCAATAGGGAATGTACAGAGTCTGTTAACAGCAATAGGAAATGTACCGAGTCTGCTAACAGCAATAGGGAACGTACCGAGTCTGCTAACAGCAATAGGGAAACGTACCGAGTCTGCTAACAGCACTAGGGAAACATGCCGAGTCTGCTAACAGCACTAGGGAAAAATACAGAGTCTGCTGACAGCAATAAGAAAACGTACTGAGTCTGCTAACAGCAATAGGGAATGTACCGAGTCTGCTGACAGCAATAAAAAAACATACTGAGTCTGCTAACAGCAATAGGGAATGTACCAAGTCTGCTGACAGCAATAAGGAAACGTACTGAGTCTGTTAACAGCAATAGGGAACGTACTGAGTCTGTTAACAGCAATAGGAAATGTACTGAGTCTGCTAACAGCAATACGGAATGTACCGAGTCAGCTGACAGCAATAAGGAAACATACTGAGTCTGCTAACAGCAATAAGAAACGTACCGAGTCTGCTAACAGCAATAGGGAGCGTACCGAGTCTGCTAACAGCAATAGGAAATGTACAGAGTCTGCTAACAGCAATAGGGAATGTACCAAGTCTGCTAACAGCAATAGGGAAACGTACCGAGTCTGCTAACAGCAATAGGGAATGTACCAAGTCTGCTAACAGCAATAGGGAAACGTACCGAGTCTGCTAACAGCACTAGGGAAACATACCGAGTCTGCTAACAGCAATAGGGAACGTACCGAGTCTGCTAAATGCAGACATATTGCTTATAACACTGTAAACATGTCTTATCATATCTCTGCTGACAGTAATAAGGAAAAGTACTGAGTCTGCTAACAGCAATAAGGAACATACCCAGTCTGCTAACAGCAATAGGGAATGTACAGAGTCTGCTGTAAGCAATAGGGAATGTACCAAGTCTGCTTACAGCAATAAGGAAACATACCGAGTCTGCTAACAGCAATAGGGAACGTACCGAGCCTGCTAACAGCAATAGGGAAACGTACCGAGTCTGCTAACAGCAATAGGGAACGTACCGAGTCTGCTAACAGCAATAGGGAAACGTACCGAGTCTGCTAACAGCAATAGGGAACGTATTGAGTCTGCTGACAGCAATAAGGAAACATACTGAGTCTACTAACAGCAATAGGGAACGTACCGAGTCTGCTGACAGCAATAAGGAAACGTACCGAGTCTGCTAACAGCAATAGGGAACGTACCAAGTCTGTTAACAGAAATAGGAAATGTACCGAGTCTGCTAACAGCAATAGGGAACATACCGAGTCTGCTAACAGCACTAGGGAAACATACCGAGTCTGCTGACAGCAATAAGTAAATGTACTGAGTCTGCTAACAGCAATAGGAAATGTACCAAGTCTGCTGACAGCAATAAGGAAACATACTGAGTCTGCTAACAGCAATAGGGAACGTACCGAGTCTGTTAACAGCAATAGGAAATGTACCGAGTCTGCTAACAGCAATAGGGAACGTACCGAGTCTGCTAACAGCAATAGGGAAACGTACCGAGTTTGCTAACAGCAATAGGGAACGTACCGAGTCTGCTAACTGCAATAGGGAAACGTACCGAGTCTGCTAACAGCAATAGAGAACGTACCGAGTCTGCTGACAGCAATAAGGAAACATACTGAGTCTGCTAACAGCAATAGGGAACGTACCGATTCTGCTGACAGCAATAAGGAAACGTACCGAGTCTGCTAACAGCAATAGGGAATGTACAGAGTCTGTTAACAGCAATAGGAAATGTACCGAGTCTGCTAACAGCAATAGGGAACGTACCGAGTCTGCTAACAGCAATAGGGAAACGTACCGAGTCTGCTAACAGCACTAGGGAAACATGCCGAGTCTGCTAACAGCACTAGGGAAAAATACAGAGTCTGCTGACAGCAATAAGAAAACGTACTGAGTCTGCTAACAGCAATAGGGAATGTACCGAGTCTGCTGACAGCAATAAAAAAACGTACTGAGTCTGCTAACAGCAATAGGGAATGTACCAAGTCTGCTGACAGCAATAAGGAAACGTATTGAGTCTGTTAACAGCAATAGGGAACGTACTGAGTCTGTTAACAGCAATAGGAAATGTACTGAGCCTGCTAACAGCAATACGGAATGTACTGAGTCAGCTGACAGCAATAAGGAAACATACTGAGTCTGCTAACAGCAATAAGAAACGTACCGAGTCTGCTAACAGCAATAGGGAGCGTACCGAGTCTGCTAACAGCAATAGGAAATGTACCAAGTCTGCTAACAGCAATAGGGAAACGTACCGAGTCTGCTAACAGCAATAGGGAATGTACTGAGTCTGCTGACAGCAATAGGGAATGTACCAAGTCTGCTGACAGCAATAAGGAAACGTACAGAGTCTGCTAACAGCAATAGGCAACGTACCGAGCCTGCTAACAGCAATAGGGAATGTACCGAGTCTGCTAACAGCAATAGGGAACGTGCCGAGTCTGTTAACAGCAATAGGGAAACGTACCGAGTCTGCTAACTGCAATAGGGAACGTACCGAGTCTGCTAACAGCAATAGGGAAATGTACCGAGTCTGCTAACAGCAATAGGGAACGTACCGAGTCTGCTAACTGCAATAGGGAAACGTACCGAGTCTGCTAACAGCAATAGGGAAACGTACCAAGTCTACTAACAGCAATAGGGAAAGTACCCAGTCTGCTGACAGCAATAAAGAAACGTACTGAGTCTGCTAACAGCACTAGGGAAACATACCGAGTCTGCTAACAGCAATAGGGAACGTACCGAGTCTGCTAAATGCAGACATATTGCTTATAACACTGTAAACATGTCTTATCATATCTCTGCTGACAGTAATAAGGAAACGTACTGAGTCTGCTAACAGCAATAAGGAACATACCCAGTCTGCTAACAGCAATAGGAAATGTACCGAGTCTGCTAACAGCAATAGGGAACGTACCGAGTCTGCTAACAGCAATAGGGAAATGTACCGAGTCTGCTAACAGCAATAGGGAACGTACTGAGTCTGCTAACTGCAATAGGGAAACGTACCGAGTCTGCTAACAGCAATAGAGAACGTACCGAGTCTGCTAACAGCACTAGGGAGACATGCCGAGTCTGCTAACAGCACTAGGGAAAAATACAGAGTCTGCTGACAGTAATAAGAAAACGTACTGAGTCTGCTAACAGCAATAGGGAATGTACCGAGTCTGCTGACAGCAATAAAAAAACGTACTGAGTCTGTTAACAGCAATAGGGAACGTACTGAGTCTGTTAACAGCAATAGGAAATGTACTGAGTCTGCTAACAGCAATACGGAATGTACCGAGTCAGCTGACAGCAATAAGGAAACATACTGAGTCTGCTAACAGCAATAAGAAACGTACCGAGTCTGCTAACAGCAATAAGTAAATGTACTGAGTCTGCTAACAGCAATAGGAAATATACCAAGTCTGCTGACAGCAATAAGGAAACATACTGAGTCTGCTAACAGCAATAGGGAACGTACCGAGTCTGTTAACAGCAATAGGAAATGTACCGAGTCTGCTAACAGCAATAGGGAACGTACCGAGTCTGCTAACAGCAATAGGGAAATGTACCGAGTCTGCTAACAGCAATAGGGAACGTACTGAGTCTGCTAACTGCAATAGGGAAACGTACCGAGTCTGCTAACAGCAATAGAGAACGTACCGAGTCTGCTGACAGCAATAAGGAAACATACTGAGTCTGCTAACAGCAATAGGGAACGTACCGATTCTGCTGACAGCAATAAGGAAACGTACCGAGTCTGCTAACAGCAATAGGGAATGTACAGAGTCTGTTAACAGCAATAGGAAATGTACCGAGTCTGCTAACAGCAATAGGGAACGTACCGAGTCTGCTAACAGCAATAGGGAAACGTACCGAGTCTGCTAACAGCACTAGGGAGACATGCCGAGTCTGCTAACAGCACTAGGGAAAAATACAGAGTCTGCTGACAGTAATAAGAAAACGTACTGAGTCTGCTAACAGCAATAGGGAATGTACCGAGTCTGCTGACAGCAATAAAAAAACGTACTGAGTCTGCTAACAGCAATAGGGAATGTACCAAGTCTGCTGACAGCAATAAGGAAACGTACTGAGTCTGTTAACAGCAATAGGGAACGTACTGAGTCTGTTAACAGCAATAGGAAATGTACTGAGTCTGCTAACAGCAATACGGAATGTACCGAGTCAGCTGACAGCAATAAGGAAACATACTGAGTCTGCTAACAGCAATAAGAAACGTACCGAGTCTGCTAACAGCAATAGGGAGCGTACCGAGTCTGCTAACAGCAATAGGAAATGTACAGAGTCTGCTAACAGCAATAGGGAATGTACCAAGTCTGCTAACAGCAATAGGGAAACGTACCGAGTCTGCTAACAGCAATAGGGAATGTACCGAGTCTGCTAACTGCAATAGGGAAACGTACCGAGTCTGCTGACAGCAATAGGGAATGTACCGAGTCTGCTGACAGCAATAAAGAAACGTACTGAGTCTGCTAACAGCAATAGGAAACGTACCGAGTCTGCTAACAGCAATAGGGAACATACCAAGTCTGCTAACAGCAATAAGGAATGTACTGAGTCTGCTGACAGCAATAGGGAATGTACCAAGTCTGCTGACAGCAATAAGGAAACGTACAGAGTCTGCTAACAGCAATAGGCAACGTACCGAGCCTGCTAACAGCAATAGGGAATGTACCGAGTCTGCTAACAGCAATAGGGAACGTGCCGAGTCTGTTAACAGCAATAGGGAAACGTACCGAGTCTGCTAACTGCAATAGGGAACGTACCGAGTCTGCTAACAGCAATAGGGAAATGTACCGAGTCTGCTAACAGCAATAGGGAACGTACCGAGTCTGCTAACTGCAATAGGGAAATGTACCGAGTCTGCTAACAGCAATAGGGAAACGTACCAAGTCTGCAAACAGCAATAGGGAACGTACCCAGTCTGCTGACAGCAATAAGAAAACGTACTGAGTCTGCTAACAGCACTAGGGAAACATACCGAGTCTGCTAACAGCAATAGGGAACGTACCGAGTCTGATAAATGCAGACATATTGCTTATAACACTGTAAACATGTCTTATCATATCTCTGCTGACAGTAATAAGGAAACGTACTGAGTCTGCTAACAGCAATAAGGAACGTACCCAGTCTGCTAACAGCAATAGGGAATGTACCGAGTCTGCTGTAAGCAATAGGGAATGTACCAAGTCTGCTTACAGCAATAAGGAAACATACCGAGTCTGCTAACAGCAATAGGGAACGTACCGAGCCTGCTAACAGCAATAGGGAAACGTACCGAGTCTGCTAACAGCAATAGGGAACGTACCGAGTCTGCTAACAGCAATAGGGAAACGTACCGAGTCTGCTAACAGCAATAGGGAACGTATCGAGTCTGCTGACAGCAATAAGGAAACATACTGAGTCTACTAACAGCAATAGGGAACGTACCGAGTCTGCTGACAGCAATAAGGAAACGTACCGAGTCTGCTAACAGCAATAGGGAACGTACCAAGTCTGTTAACAGAAATAGGAAATGTACCGAGTCTGCTAACAGCAATAGGGAACGTACCGAGTCTGCTAACAGCAATAGGGAAACGTACCGAGTCTGCTAACAGCAATAGGGAAACGTACGGAGTCTGCTAACAGCACTAGGGAAACATACCGAGTCTGCTGACAGCAATAAGTAAACGTACTGAGTCTGCTAACAGCAATAGGAATTGTACCAAGTCTGCTGGCAGCAATAAGGAAACATACTGTTACGGTTGCCTCCAGGCTGGCTGGAAGTTGGACCGTAGAAAAGGATGCTCCTAGCGCTCACCAAAGAATCATCAGCACCATAGTCAGCAATCCCTGTAGTGATATTAGCTGAAGCTGTCCCCTACAAACATGAGTCAAAGCTGCAAGTTAGAGGGACAGAAAATAGGTCTGATGTGCTGGAGCACACAGCCTGCTTTTATTCAGGTTACATGCAAAACAGGACACTCTCAGGGGGAGGCATAAAATCCCCCATCACACATTTGATATTAGATAGAGAGACACTCCCTTTGACAGGCCACAACATTTACTTCAGCAGATAACATTACACACAATAAAACAATGCAGTCCACCTTATCAATACTAGTCTGATTAGACAATGGGAAAGTTGATCACTAAACCTAATTAGAGCTAATCCCAGCAGACTTGTATTTAGAATAGGTTTCTTGAAGCTGAACAAAATTTAACTCTTAATGGCACACAATGAAACTGAACCAAGTGGGAGAAAGCCAGGGACAAGTCATTTCACAGGTCTGGGGACATAGTCTTAAAGGGGCATTGTTCATTAAAGTCACAATATGTCCCCAGATGGTTCTTAAAGGGCCACACACACCCAACAAAAGTCAATATGTCCTCAGGGGCACAATCTTCCAGGGGCCATAGTCATGTGGAAGGAGGCTGGCAAATAGGCTTCTCCAAAATCCAGGGAAGCAGGGCAATTTTTCATTTAAAGGGCCAGTTACAAACAGCAGTTTGTAACATATCTCCCCTTTTGGAGGGAGACTAACCAGGCACCTGACCTTCTGCCGGTCAGTGCCCAAGTTAGTCTCGCAACCCACCCACAAATAATCGCTAGCAGCAAAGTAGCCCCCCCACAATACGTAGTACTGGCCTGTAAGTTCCAGGTTGCAGGATGAAAGTGCAGCATCCTCGGCCTTCCTGGCGCAGCTGGGCAAATAGCTGATGGTACTTGGGGGGCAGAGGCCAGCGGCACTCTGCCCTGGTGCCAGCGCTTCTGCTGGGGTGAGGGGTTTGCAGGCCAGTCCTGTAACAAGGGGGTCTGTAGGGCAGAGGCCAGCAGCGCTCTGTTCTGATGCCAGCTCTTCTGCTGGGGGAATTGGGGCATAGTCCTGCCCGGTGGCAAAGGGAACGTGGGGGTCAGTGGGGGTTAACATCTCCACTGTTAACCCTGGGCCCAAGTTAGGAGTTAGCTGGGGAGGGGGAGATTGGCTTACCTCCTCCTCCTGATACTCCGGTGGCCGTTGGGAAGGGAGGTCGATGCTCTCCGCTTCCTGTGGAACATGCTGCGGCTGGGGAGAGAGACCGGTTGTCTCCTCTCCCTGGAAGGCACACTCCGGCTGGGGAGGGAGGTCGATGCTCTCCCCTCCCTGTAGCTGGGTCTGTCGCTGGGGATCTGGGCCGCCTGCCCAGCATCCCTGTAGGGCCGGTAGAGAGACTGCGGTCCCATCTCCACCTGCCTGCTGGGGGTCCTCCCAGGACCAGTCTATGAGGCCTGCTGCCTCTGGTATCTCTGGCTGGGGAAGGGGACTGGTTGTCTCTTCCCTCTGCACGGTATACTGCCGCTGGGGAGGGAGGTCGCTGCTCTCCTCTCCCTGTGGAACATGCTGCGGCTGGGGAGAGAGACCAGGTGTCCATACCCTCAAACTCCACAGTTGGCGCTCAAAGGCTCGTGCTGCTTCGTTCTCAGTAGCCAATTCCCGGATGAGGCGACTGACTACCTCCTGCGCAGGGTCTGGACCATATCGGACTAGCCGCCTCTTTACCTCTGGAACGAAATCCGCGCCCTCATAGCGACGGATCAGGTTGAGGTGCTCTTCACAGGGTTCTGACCAGTATCTTGTCAGCTCCATGCTGCTGTAGGTAGGGACGCTGCGCAGTGGCTAGCGTTGCCCTCAATAACTTTCCTACGATACCAGTGCTGTTGTGGTGCTGCTCCTTGCGCTAGGACGCCAATCCCACCGCTGCCGCCAAATGTTACGGTTGCCTCCAGGCTGGCTGGAAGTTGGACCGTAGAAAAGGATGCTCCTAGCGCTCACCAAAGAATCATCAGCACCATAGTCAGCAATCCCTGTAGTGATATTAGCTGAAGCTGTCCCCTACAAACATGAGTCAAAGCTGCAAGTTAGAGGGACAGAAAATAGGTCTGATGTGCTGGAGCACACAGCCTGCTTTTATTCAGGTTACATGCAAAACAGGACACTCTCAGGGGGAGGCATAAAATCCCCCATCACACATTTGATATTAGATAGAGAGACACTCCCTTTGACAGGCCACAACATTTACTTCAGCAGATAACATTACACACAATAAAACAATGCAGTCCACCTTATCAATACTAGTCTGATTAGACAATGGGAAAGTTGATCACTAAACCTAATTAGAGCTAATCCCAGCAGACTTGTATTTAGAATAGGTTTCTTGAAGCTGAACAAAATTTAACTCTTAATGGCACACAATGAAACTGAACCAAGTGGGAGAAAGCCAGGGACAAGTCATTTCACAGGTCTGGGGACATAGTCTTAAAGGGGCATTGTTCATTAAAGTCACAATATGTCCCCAGATGGTTCTTAAAGGGCCACACACACCCAACAAAAGTCAATATGTCCTCAGGGGCACAATCTTCCAGGGGCCATAGTCATGTGGAAGGAGGCTGGCAAATAGGCTTCTCCAAAATCCAGGGAAGCAGGGCAATTTTTCATTTAAAGGGCCAGTTACAAACAGCAGTTTGTAACATATCTCCCCTTTTGGAGGGAGACTAACCAGGCACCTGACCTTCTGCCGGTCAGTGCCCAAGTTAGTCTCGCAACCCACCCACAAATAATCGCTAGCAGCAAAGTAGCCCCCCCACAATACGTAGTACTGGCCTGTAAGTTCCAGGTTGCAGGATGAAAGTGCAGCATCCTCGGCCTTCCTGGCGCAGCTGGGCAAATAGCTGATGGTACTTGGGGGGCAGAGGCCAGCGGCACTCTGCCCTGGTGCCAGCGCTTCTGCTGGGGTGAGGGGTTTGCAGGCCAGTCCTGTAACAAGGGGGTCTGTAGGGCAGAGGCCAGCAGCGCTCTGTTCTGATGCCAGCTCTTCTGCTGGGGGAATTGGGGCATAGTCCTGCCCGGTGGCAAAGGGAACGTGGGGGTCAGTGGGGGTTAACATCTCCACTGTTAACCCTGGGCCCAAGTTAGGAGTTAGCTGGGGAGGGGGAGATTGGCTTACCTCCTCCTCCTGATACTCCGGTGGCCGTTGGGAAGGGAGGTCGATGCTCTCCGCTTCCTGTGGAACATGCTGCGGCTGGGGAGAGAGACCGGTTGTCTCCTCTCCCTGGAAGGCACACTCCGGCTGGGGAGGGAGGTCGATGCTCTCCCCTCCCTGTAGCTGGGTCTGTCGCTGGGGATCTGGGCCGCCTGCCCAGCATCCCTGTAGGGCCGGTAGAGAGACTGCGGTCCCATCTCCACCTGCCTGCTGGGGGTCCTCCCAGGACCAGTCTATGAGGCCTGCTGCCTCTGGTATCTCTGGCTGGGGAAGGGGACTGGTTGTCTCTTCCCTCTGCACGGTATACTGCCGCTGGGGAGGGAGGTCGCTGCTCTCCTCTCCCTGTGGAACATGCTGCGGCTGGGGAGAGAGACCAGGTGTCCATACCCTCAAACTCCACAGTTGGCGCTCAAAGGCTCGTGCTGCTTCGTTCTCAGTAGCCAATTCCCGGATGAGGCGACTGACTACCTCCTGCGCAGGGTCTGGACCATATCGGACTAGCCGCCTCTTTACCTCTGGAACGAAATCCGCGCCCTCATAGCGACGGATCAGGTTGAGGTGCTCTTCACAGGGTTCTGACCAGTATCTTGTCAGCTCCATGCTGCTGTAGGTAGGGACGCTGCGCAGTGGCTAGCGTTGCCCTCAATAACTTTCCTACGATACCAGTGCTGTTGTGGTGCTGCTCCTTGCGCTAGGACGCCAATCCCACCGCTGCCGCCAAATGTTACGGTTGCCTCCAGGCTGGCTGGAAGTTGGACCGTAGAAAAGGATGCTCCTAGCGCTCACCAAAGAATCATCAGCACCATAGTCAGCAATCCCTGTAGTGATATTAGCTGAAGCTGTCCCCTACAAACATGAGTCAAAGCTGCAAGTTAGAGGGACAGAAAATAGGTCTGATGTGCTGGAGCACACAGCCTGCTTTTATTCAGGTTACATGCAAAACAGGACACTCTCAGGGGGAGGCATAAAATCCCCCATCACACATTTGATATTAGATAGAGAGACACTCCCTTTGACAGGCCACAACATTTACTTCAGCAGATAACATTACACACAATAAAACAATGCAGTCCACCTTATCAATACTAGTCTGATTAGACAATGGGAAAGTTGATCACTAAACCTAATTAGAGCTAATCCCAGCAGACTTGTATTTAGAATAGGTTTCTTGAAGCTGAACAAAATTTAACTCTTAATGGCACACAATGAAACTGAACCAAGTGGGAGAAAGCCAGGGACAAATCATTTCACAGGTCTGGGGACATAGTCTTAAAGGGGCATTGTTCATTAAAGTCACAATATGTCCCCAGATGGTTCTTAAAGGGCCACACACACCCAACAAAAGTCAATATGTCCTCAGGGGCACAATCTTCCAGGGGCCATAGTCATGTGGAAGGAGGCTGGCAAATAGGCTTCTCCAAAATCCAGGGAAGCAGGGCAATTTTTCATTTAAAGGGCCAGTTACAAACAGCAGTTTGTAACACATACTGAGTCTGCTAACAGCAATAGGGAACGTACCGAGTCTGTTAACAGCAATAGGAAATGTACCGAGTCTGCTAACAGCAATAGGGAACGTACCGAGTCTGCTAACAGCAATAGGGAAACGTACCGAGTCTGCTAACAGCAATAGGGAACGTACCGAGTCTGCTAACTGCAATAGGGAAACGTACCGAGTCTGCTAACAGCAATAGAGAACGTACCGAGTCTGCTGACAGCAATAAGGAAACATACTGAGTCTGCTAACAGCAATAGGGAACGTACCGATTCTGCTGACAGCAATAAGGAAACGTACCGAGTCTGCTAACAGCAATAGGGAATGTACAGAGTCTGTTAACAGCAATAGGAAATGTACCGAGTCTGCTAACAGCAATAGGGAACGTACCGAGTCTGCTAACAGCAATAGGGAAACGTACCGAGTCTGCTAACAGCACTAGGGAAACATGCCGAGTCTGCTAACAGCACTAGGGAAAAAAAAGTCTGCTGACAGCAATAAAAAAACGTACTGAGTCTGCTAACAGCAATAGGGAATGTACCAAGTCTGCTGACAGCAATAAGGAAACGTACTGAGTCTGTTAACAGCAATAGGGAACGTACTGAGTCTGTTAACAGCAATAGGAAATGTACTGAGTCTGCTAACAGCAATACGGAATGTACCGAGTCAGCTGACAGCAATAAGGAAACATACTGAGTCTGCTAACAGCAATAAGAAACGTACCGAGTCTGCTAACAGCAATAGGGAGCGTACCGAGTCTGCTAACAGCAATAGGAAATGTACAGAGTCTGCTAACAGCAATAGGGAATGTACCAAGTCTGCTAACAGCAATAGGGAAACGTACCGAGTCTGCTAACAGCAATAGGGAATGTACCGAGTCTGCTAACTGCAATAGGGAAACGTACCGAGTCTGCTAACAGCAATAGGGAATGTACCGAGTCTGCTAACAGCAATAAGAAACGTACCGAGTCTGCTAACAGCAATAGGGAGCGTACCGAGTCTGCTAACAGCAATAGGAAATGTACAGAGTCTGCTAACAGCAATAGGGAATGTACCAAGTCTGCTAACAGCAATAGGGAAACGTACCGAGTCTGCTAACAGCAATAGGGAATGTACCGAGTCTGCTAACAGCAATAGGAAACGTACCGAGTCTGCTAACAGCAATAGGGAACATACCGAGTCTGCTAACAGCAATAAGGAATGTACTGAGTCTGCTGACAGCAATAGGGAATGTACCAAGTCTGCTGACAGCAATAAGGAAACGTACAGAGTCTGCTAACAGCAATAGGCAACGTACCGAGCCTGCTAACAGCAATAGGGAATGTACCGAGTCTGCTAACAGCAATAGGGAACGTGCCGAGTCTGTTAACAGCAATAGGGAAACGTACCGAGTCTGCTAACTGCAATAGGGAACGTACCGAGTCTGCTAACAGCAATAGGGAAATGTACCGAGTCTGCTAACAGCAATAGGGAACGTACCGAGTCTGCTAACTGCAATAGGGAAACGTACCGAGTCTGCTAACAGCAATAGGGAAACGTACCAAGTCTACTAACAGCAATAGGGAAAGTACCCAGTCTGCTGACAGCAATAAAGAAACGTACTGAGTCTGCTAACAGCACTAGGGAAACATACCGAGTCTGCTAACAGCAATAGGGAACGTACCGAGTCTGCTAAATGCAGACATATTGCTTATAACACTGTAAACATGTCTTATCATATCTCTGCTGACAGTAATAAGGAAACGTACTGAGTCTACTAACAGCAATAGGGAACGTACCGAGTCTGCTGACAGCAATAAGGAAACGTACCGAGTCTGCTAACAGCAATAGGGAACGTACCAAGTCTGTTAACAGAAATAGGAAATGTACCGAGTCTGCTAACAGCAATAGGGAACGTACCGAGTCTGCTAACAGCAATAGGGAAACGTACCGAGTCTGCTAACAGCACTAGGGAAACATACCGAGTCTGCTGACAGCAATAAGTAAATGTACTGAGTCTGCTAACAGCAATAGGAAATGTACCAAGTCTGCTGACAGCAATAAGGAAACATACTGAGTCTGCTAACAGCAATAGGGAACGTACCGAGTCTGTTAACAGCAATAGGAAATGTACCGAGTCTGCTAACAGCAATAGGGAACGTACCGAGTCTGCTAACAGCAATAGGGAAATGTACCGAGTCTGCTAACAGCAATAGGGAACGTACCGAGTCTGCTAACTGCAATAGGGAAACGTACCGAGTCTGCTAACAGCAATAGAGAACGTACCGAGTCTGCTGACAGCAATAAGGAAACATACTGAGTCTGCTAACAGCAATAGGGAACGTACCGATTCTGCTGACAGCAATAAGGAAACGTACCGAGTCTGCTAACAGCAATAGGGAATGTACAGAGTCTGTTAACAGCAATAGGAAATGTACCGAGTCTGCTAACAGCAATAGGGAACGTACCGAGTCTGCTAACAGCAATAGGGAAACGTACCGAGTCTGCTAACAGCACTAGGGAAACATGCCGAGTCTGCTAACAGCACTAGGGAAAAATACAGAGTCTGCTGACAGTAATAAGAAAACGTACTGAGTCTGCTAACAGCAATAGGGAATGTACCGAGTCTGCTGACAGCAATAAAAAAACGTACTGAGTCTGCTAACAGCAATAGGGAATGTACCAAGTCTGCTGACAGCAATAAGGAAACGTACTGAGTCTGTTAACAGCAATAGGGAACGTACTGAGTCTGTTAACAGCAATAGGAAATGTACTGAGTCTGCTAACAGCAATACGGAATGTACCGAGTCAGCTGACAGCAATAAGGAAACATACTGAGTCTGCTAACAGCAATAAGAAACGTACTGAGTCTGCTAACAGCAATAGGGAGCGTACCGAGTCTGCTAACAGCAATAGGAAATGTACAGAGTCTGCTAACAGCAATAGGGAATGTACCAAGTCTGCTAACAGCAATAGGGAAACGTACCGAGTCTGCTAACAGCAATAGGGAATGTACCGAGTCTGCTAACTGCAATAGGGAAACGTACCGAGTCTGCTGACAGCAATAGGGAATGTACCGAGTCTGCTGATAGCAATAAAGAAACGTACTGAGTCTGCTAACAGCAATAGGGAACATACCAAGTCTGCTAACAGCAATAAGGAATGTACTGAGTCTGCTGACAGCAATAGGGAATGTACCAAGTCTGCTGACAGCAATAAGGAAACGTACAGAGTCTGCTAACAGCAATAGGCAACGTACCGAGCCTGCTAACAGCAATAGGGAATGTACAGAGTCTGCTAACAGCAATAGGGAACGTGCCGAGTCTGTTAACAGCAATAGGGAAACGTACCGAGTCTGCTAACTGCAATAGGGAACGTACCGAGTCTGCTAACAGCAATAGGGAAATGTACCGAGTCTGCTAACAGCAATAGGGAACGTACCGAGTCTGCTAACTGCAATAGGGAAATGTACCGAGTCTGCTAACAGCAATAGGGAAACGTACCGAGTCTGCAAACAGCAATAGGGAACGTACCCAGTCTGCTGACAGCAATAAGAAAACGTACTGAGTCTGCTAACAGCACTAGGGAAACATACCGAGTCTGCTAACAGCAATAGGGAACGTACCGAGTCTGATAAATGCAGACATATTGCTTATAACACTGTAAACATGTCTTATCATATCTCTGCTGACAGTAATAAGGAAACGTACTGAGTCTGCTAACAGCAATAAGGAACGTACCCAGTCTGCTAACAGCAATAGGGAATGTACCGAGTCTGCTGTAAGCAATAGGGAATGTACCAAGTCTGCTTACAGCAATAAGGAAACATACCGAGTCTGCTAACAGCAATAGGGAACGTACCGAGCCTGCTAACAGCAATAGGGAAACGTACCGAGTCTGCTAACAGCAATAGGGAACGTACCGAGTCTGCTAACAGCAATAGGGAAACGTACCGAGTCTGCTAACAGCAATAGGGAACGTATCGAGTCTGCTGACAGCAATAAGGAAACATACTGAGTCTACTAACAGCAATAGGGAACGTACCGAGTCTGCTGACAGCAATAAGGAAACGTACCGAGTCTGCTAACAGCAATAGGGAACGTACCAAGTCTGTTAACAGAAATAGGAAATGTACTGAGTCTGCTAACAGCAATAGGGAACGTACCGAGTCTGCTAACAGCAATAGGGAAACGTACCGAGTCTGCTAACAGCAATAGGGAAACGTACCGAGTCTGCTAACAGCACTAGGGAAACATACCGAGTCTGCTGACAGCAATAAGTAAACGTACTGAGTCTGCTAACAGCAATAGGAAATGTACCAAGTCTGCTGGCAGCAATAAGGAAACATACTGAGTCTGCTAACAGCAATAGGGAAAGTACCGAGTCTGTTAACAGCAATAGGAAATGTACCGAGTCTGCTAACAGCAATAGGGAACGTACCGAGTCTGCTAACAGCAATAGGGAAACGTACCGAGTCTGCTAACAGCAATAGGGAACGTACCGAGTCTGCTAACTGCAATAGGGAAACGTACCGAGTCTGCTAACAGCAATAGAGAACGTACCGAGTCTGCTGACAGCAATAAGGAAACATACTGAGTCTGCTAACAGCAATAGGGAACGTACCGATTCTGCTGACAGCAATAAGGAAACGTACCGAGTCTGCTAACAGCAATAGGGAATGTACAGAGTCTGTTAACAGCAATAGGAAATGTACCGAGTCTGTTAACAGCAATAGGGAACGTACCGAGTCTGCTAACAGCAATAGGGAAACGTACCGAGTCTGCTAACAGCACTAGGGAAACATGCCGAGTCTGCTAACAGCACTAGGGAAAAAAAAGTCTGCTGACAGCAATAAAAAAACGTACTGAGTCTGCTAACAGCAATAGGGAATGTACCAAGTCTGCTGACAGCAATAACTAAACGTACTGAGTCTGTTAACAGCAATAGGGAACGTACTGAGTCTGTTAACAGCAATAGGAAATGTACTGAGTCTGCTAACAGCAATACGGAATGTACCGAGTCAGCTGACAGCAATAAGGAAACATACTGAGTCTGCTAACAGCAATAAGAAACGTACCGAGTCTGCTAACAGCAATAGGGAGCGTACCGAGTCTGCTAACAGCAATAGGGAATGTACCAAGTCTGCTAACAGCAATAGGGAAACGTACCGAGTCTGCTAACAGCAATAGGGAATGTACCGAGTCTGCTAAGTGCAATAGGGAAACGTACCGAGTCTGCTAACAGCAATAAGGAATGTACCGAGTCTTCTGACAGCAATAAGGAAAAGTACTGAGTCTGCTAACAGCAATAGGAAACGTACCGAGTCTGCTAACAGCAATAGGGAACATACCGAGTCTGCTAACAGCAATAAGGAATGTACTGAGTCTGCTGACAGCAATAGGGAATGTACCAAGTCTGCTGACAGCAATAAGGAAACGTACAGAGTCTGCTAACAGCAATAGGCAACGTACCGAGCCTGCTAACAGCAATAGGGAATGTACCGAGTCTGCTAACAGCAATAGGGAACGTGCCGAGTCTGTTAACAGCAATAGGGAAACGTACCGAGTCTGCTAACTGCAATAGGGAACGTACCGAGTCTGCTAACAGCAATAGGGAAATGTACCGAGTCTGCTAACAGCAATAGGGAACGTACCGAGTCTGCTAACTGCAATAGGGAAACGTACCGAGTCTGCTAACAGCAATAGGGAAACGTACCAAGTCTACTAACAGCAATAGGGAAAGTACCCAGTCTGCTGACAGCAATAAAGAAACGTACTGAGTCTGCTAACAGCACTAGGGAAACATACCGAGTCTGCTAACAGCAATAGGGAACGTACCGAGTCTGCTAAATGCAGACATATTGCTTATAACACTGTAAACATGTCTTATCATATCTCTGCTGACAGTAATAAGGAGTCTACTAACAGCAATAGGGAACGTACCGAGTCTGCTGACAGCAATAAGGAAACGTACCGTCTGCTAACAGCAATAGGGAACGTACCAAGTCTGTTAACAGAAATAGGAAATGTACCGAGTCTGCTAACAGCAATAGGGAACGTACCGAGTCTGCTAACAGCAATAGGGAAACGTACCGAGTCTGCTAACAGCACTAGGGAAACATACCGAGTCTGCTGACAGCAATAAGTAAATGTACTGAGTCTGCTAACAGCAATAGGAAATGTACCAAGTCTGCTGACAGCAATAAGGAAACATACTGAGTCTGCTAACAGCAATAGGGAACGTACCGAGTCTGTTAACAGCAATAGAAAATGTACCGAGTCTGCTAACAGCAATAGGGAACGTACCGAGTCTGCTAACAGCAATAGGGAAACGTACCGAGTCTGCTAACAGCAATAGGGAACGTACCGAGTCTGCTAACTGCAATAGGGAAACGTACCGAGTCTGCTAACAGCAATAGAGAACGTACCGAGTCTGCTGACAGCAATAAGGAAACATACTGAGTCTGCTAACAGCAATAGGGAACGTACCGATTCTGCTGACAGCAATAAGGAAACGTACCGAGTCTGCTAACAGCAATAGGGAATGTACAGAGTCTGTTAACAGCAATAGGAAATGTACCGAGTCTGCTAACAGCAATAGGGAACGTACCGAGTCTGCTAACAGCAATAGGGAAACGTACCGAGTCTGCTAACAGCACTAGGGAAACATGCCGAGTCTGCTAACAGCACTAGGGAAAAATACAGAGTCTGCTGACAGTAATAAGAAAACGTACTGAGTCTGCTAACAGCAATAGGGAATGTAACGAGTCTGCTGACAGCAAAAAAAAAACGTACTGAGTCTGCTAACAGCAATAGGGAATGTACCAAGTCTGCTGACAGCAATAAGGAAACGTACTGAGTCTGTTAACAGCAATAGGGAACGTACTGAGTCTGTTAACAGCAATAGGAAATGTACTGAGTCTGCTAACAGCAATACGGAATGTACCGAGTCAGCTGACAGCAATAAGGAAACATACTGAGTCTGCTAACAGCAATAAGAAACGTACCGAGTCTGCTAACAGCAATAGGGAGCGTACCGAGTCTGCTAACAGCAATAGGGAATGTACCAAGTCTGCTAACAGCAATAGGGAAACGTACCGAGTCTGCTAACAGCAATAGGGAATGTACCGAGTCTGCTAACTGCAATAGGGAAACGTACCGAGTCTGCTAACAGCAATAGGGAATGTACCGAGTCTGCTGACAGCAATAAAGAAACGTACTGAGTCTGCTAACAGCAATAGGAAACGTACCGAGTCTGCTAACAGCAATAGGGAACATACCAAGTCTGCTAACAGCAATAAGGAATGTACTGAGTCTGCTGACAGCAATAGGGAATGTACCAAGTCTGCTGACAGCAATAAGGAAACGTACCGAGCCTGCTAACAGCAATAGGGAATGTACCGAGTCTGCTAACAGCAATAGGGAACGTGCCGAGTCTGTTAACAGCAATAGGGAAACGTACCGAGTCTGCTAACTGCAATAGGGAACGTACCGAGTCTGCTAACAGCAATAGGGAAATGTACCGAGTCTGCTAACAGCAATAGGGAACGTACCGAGTCTGCTAACTGCAATAGGGAAACGTACCGAGTCTGCTAACAGCAATAGGGAAACGTACCAAGTCTACTAACAGCAATAGGGAAAGTACCCAGTCTGCTGACAGCAATAAAGAAACGTACTGAGTCTGCTAACAGCACTAGGGAAACATACCGAGTCTGCTAACAGCAATAGGGAACGTACCGAGTCTGCTAAATGCAGACATATTGCTTATAACACTGTAAACATGTCTTATCATATCTCTGCTGACAGTAATAAGGAAACGTACTGAGTCTGCTAACAGCAATAGGAAACGTACCGAGTCTGCTAACAGCAATAGGGAACGTACCGAGTCTGCTAACAGCAATAGGGAATGTACCGAGTCTGCTAACAGCAATAAGGAACTTACCCAGTCTGCTAACAGCAATAGGGAACGTACCGAGTCTGCTAACTGCAATAGGGAAATGTACCGAGTCTGCTAACAGCAATAGGGAAACGTACCGAGGCTGCAAACAGCAATAGGGAACGTACCCAGTCTGCTGACAGCAATAAGAAAACGTACTGAGTCTGCTAACAGCACTAGGGAAACATACAGAGTCTGCTAACAGCAATAGGGAACGTACCGAGTCTGATAAATGCAGACATATTGCTTATAACACTGTAAACATGTCTTATCATATCTCTGCTGACAGTAATAAGGAAACGTACTGAGTCTGCTAACAGCAATAAGGAACGTACCCAGTCTGCTAACAGCAATAGGGAATGTACCGAGTCTGCTGTAAGCAATAGGGAATGTACCAAGTCTGCTTACAGCAATAAGGAAACATACCGAGTCTGCTAACAGCAATAGGGAACGTACCGAGCCTGCTAACAGCAATAGGGAAACGTACCGAGTCTGCTAACAGCAATAGGGAACGTACCGAGTCTGCTAACAGCAATAGGGAAACTTACCGAGTCTGCTAACAGCAATAGGGAACGTATCGAGTCTGCTGACAGCAATAAGGAAACATACTGAGTCTACTAACAGCAATAGGGAACGTACCGAGTCTGCTGACAGCAATACGGAAACGTACCGAGTCTGCTAACAGCAATAGGGAACGTACCAAGTCTGTTAACAGAAATAGGAAATGTACCGAGTCTGCTAACAGCAATAGGGAACGTACCGAGTCTGCTAACAGCAATAGGGAAACGTACCGAGTCTGCTAACAGCACTAGGGAAACATACCGAGTCTGCTGACAGCAATAAGTAAACGTACTGAGTCTGCTAACAGCAATAGGAAATGTACCAAGTCTGCTGGCAGCAATAAGGAAACATACTGAGTCTGCTAACAGCAATAGGGAACGTACCGAGTCTGTTAACAGCAATAGGAAATGTACCGAGTCTGCTAACAGCAATAGGGAACGTACCGAGTCTGCTAACAGCAATAGGGAAACGTACCGAGTCTGCTAACAGCAATAGGGAACGTACCGAGTCTGCTAACTGCAATAGGGAAACGTACCGAGTCTGCTAACAGCAATAGAGAACGTACCGAGTCTGCTGACAGCAATAAGGAAACATACTGAGTCTGCTAACAGCAATAGGGAACGTACCGATTCTGCTGACAGCAATAAGGAAACGTACCGAGTCGGCTAACAGCAATAGGGAATGTACAGAGTCTGTTAACAGCAATAGGAAATGTACCGAGTCTGCTAACAGCAATAGGGAACGTACCGAGTCTGCTAACAGCAATAGGGAAACGTACCGAGTCTGCTAACAGCACTAGGGAAACATGCCGAGTCTGCTAACAGCACTAGGGAAAAATACAGAGTCTGCTGACAGCAATAAGAAAACGTACTGAGTCTGCTAACAGCAATAGGGAATGTACCGAGTCTGCTGACAGCAATAAAAAAACGTACTGAGTCTGCTAACAGCAATAGGGAATGTACCAAGTCTGCTGACAGCAATAAGGAAACGTACTGAGTCTGTTAACAGCAATAGGGAACGTACTGAGTCTGTTACCAGCAATAGGAAATGTACTGAGTCTGCTAACAGCAATACGGAATGTACCGAGTCAGCTGACAGCAATAAGGAAACATACTGAGTCTGCTAACAGCAATAAGAAACGTACCGAGTCTGCTAACAGCAATAGGGAGCGTACCGAGTCTGCTAACAGCAATAGGAAATGTACAGAGTCTGCTAACAGCAGTAGGGAATGTACCAAGTCTTCTAACAGCAATAGGGAAACATACCGAGTCTGCTAACAGCAATAGGGAATGTACCGAGTCTGCTATCTGCAATAGGGAAACGTACCGAGTCTGCTAACAGCAATAGGGAATGTACCGAGTCTGCTGACAGCAATAAGGAACATACCGAGTCTGCTAACAGCAATAAGGAATGTACTGAGTCTGCTGACAGCAATAGGGAATGTACCAAGTCTGCTGACAGCAATAAGGAAACGTACAGAGTCTGCTAACAGCAATAGGCAACGTACCGAGCCTGCTAACAGCAATAGGGAATGTACCGAGTCTGCTAACAGCAATAGGGAACGTGCCGAGTCTGTTAACAGCAATAGGGAAACGTACCGAGTCTGCTAACTGCAATAGGGAACGTACCGAGTCTGCTAACAGCAATAGGGAAATGTACCGAGTCTGCTAACAGCAATAGGGAACATACCGAGTCTGCTAACTGCAATAGGGAAACGTACCGAGTCTGCTAACAGCAATAGGGAAACGTACCAAGTCTACTAACAGCAATAGGGAAAGTACCCAGTCTGCTGACAGCAATAAAGAAACGTACTGAGTCTGCTAACAGCACTAGGGAAACATACCGAGTCTGCTAACAGCAATAGGGAACGTACCTAGTCTGCTAAATGCAGACATATTGCTTATAACACTGTAAACATGTCTTATCATATCTCTGCTGACAGTAATAAGGAAACGTACTGAGTCTGCTAACAGCAATAGGGAATGTACCGAGTCTGCTAACAGCAATAGGAAATGTACCGAGTCTGCTAACAGCAATAAGGAACTTACCCAGTCTGCTAACAGCAATAGGGAACGTACCGAGTCTGCTAACTGCAATAGGGAAATGTACCGAGTCTGCTAACAGCAATAGGGAAACGTACCGAGTCTGCAAACAGCAATAGGGGACGTACCCAGTCTGCTGACAGCAATAAGGAAACGTACTGAGTCTGCTAACAGCACTAGGGAAACATACCGAGTCTGCTAACAGCAATAGGGAACGTACCGAGTCTGATAAATGCAGACATATTGCTTATAACACTGTAAACATGTCTTATCATATCTCTGCTGACAGTAATAAGGAAACGTACTGAGTCTGCTAACAGCAATAAGGAACGTACCCAGTCTGCTAACAGCAATAGGGAATGTACCGAGTCTGCTGTAAGCAATAGGGAATGTACCAAGTCTGCTTACAGCAATAAGGAAACATACCGAGTCTGCTAACAGCAATAGGGAACGTACCGAGCCTGCTAACAGCAATAGGGAAACGTACCGAGTCTGCTAACAGCAATAGGGAGCGTACCGAGTCTGCTAACAGCAATAGGGAACGTATCGAGTCTGCTGACAGCAATAAGGAAACATGCTGAGTCTACTAACAGCAATAGGGAACGTACCGAGTCTGCTGACAGCAATAAGGAAACGTACCGAGTCTGCTAACAGCAATAGGGAACGTACCAAGTCTGTTAACAGAAATAGGAAATGTACCGAGTCTGCTAACAGCAATAGGGAACGTACCGAGTCTGCTAACAGCAATAGGGAAACGTACCGAGTCTGCTAACAGCACTAGGGAAACATACCGAGTCTGCTGACAGCAATAAGTAAACGTACTGAGTCTGCTAACAGCAATAGGAAATGTACCAAGTCTGCTGGCAGCAATAAGGAAACATACTGAGTCTGCTAACAGCAATAGGGAACGTACCGAGTCTGTTAACAGCAATAGGAAATGTACCGAGTCTGCTAACAGCAATAGGGAACGTACCGAGTCTGCTAACAGCAATAGGGAAACGTACCGAGTCTGCTAACAGCAATAGGGAACGTACCGAGTCTGCTAACTGCAATAGGGAAACGTACCGAGTCTGCTAACAGCAATAGGGAACGTACCGATTCTGCTGACAGCAATAAGGAAACGTACCGAGTCTGCTAACAGCAATAGGGAATGTACAGAGTCTGTTAACAGCAATAGGAAATGTACCGAGTCTGCTAACAGCAATAGGGAACGTACCGAGTCTGCTAACAGCAATAGGGAAACGTACCGAGTCTGCTAACAGCACTAGGGAAACATGCCGAGTCTGCTAACAGCACTAGGGAAAAATACAGAGTCTGCTGACAGCAATAAGAAAACGTACTGAGTCTGCTAACAGCAATAGGGAATGTACCGAGTCTGCTGACAGCAATAAAAAAACGTATTGAGTCTGCTAACAGCAATAGGGAATGTACCAAGTCTGCTGATAGCAATAAGGAAACGTACTGAGTCTGTTAACAGCAATAGGGAACGTACCGAGTCTGTTAACAGCAATAGGAAATGTACTGAGTCTGCTAACAGCAATACGGAATGTACCGAATCAGCTGACAGCAATAAGGAAACATACTGAGTCTGCTAACAGCAGTAAGAAACGTACCGAGTCTGCTAACAGCAATAGGGAGCGTACCGAGTCTGCTAACAGCAATAGGAAATGTACAGAGTCTGCTAACAGCAATAGGGAATGTACCAAGTCTGCTAACAGCAATAGGGAAACGTACCGAGTCTGCTAACAGCAATAGGGAATGTACTGAGTCTGCTAACTGCAATAGGGAAACGTACCGAGTCTGCTAACAGCAATAGGGAATGTACCGAGTCTGCTGACAGCAATAAGGAAACGTACTGAGTCTGCTAACAGCAATAGGAAACGTACCGAGTCTGCTAACAGCAATAGGGAACATACCGAGTCTGCTAACAGCAATAAGGAATGTACTGAGTCTGCTGACAGCAATAGGGAATGTACCAAGTCTGCTGACAGCAATAAGGAAACGTACAGAGTCTGCTAACAGCAATAGGCAACGTGCCGAGTCTGTTAACAGCAATAGGAAAACGTACCGAGTCTGCTAACTGCAATAGGGAACGTACCGAGTCTGCTAACAGCAATAGGGAAATGTACCGAGTCTGCTAACAGCAATAGGGAACGTACCGAGTCTGCTAACAGCAATAGGGAACGTACTGAGTCTGTTAACAGCAATAGGAAATGTACAGAGTCTGCTAACAGCAATAGGGAATGTACCGAGTCTGCTGACAGCAATAAGAAACGTACCAAGTCTGCTAACAGCAATAGGGAGCGTACCGAGTCTGCTAACAGCAATAGGTGTCTGGTATCTGTATTCACTGGTCTTGTACCTGTGTATCTGGTGTCTGTACTCACTAGTCTTGTATATGTGTATCTGGTGTCTATACTCACTTGTCTTGTACCTGTGTATCTGGTGTCTATAGTCACTGGTCTTGTACCTGTGTATCTGGTGTCTATACTCACTGGTCTTGTACCTGTGTATCTGGTGTCTATACTCACTGGTCTTGTACCTGTGTATCTGGTGTCTATACTCACTGGTCTTGTGCCTGTGTATCTGGTGTCTATACTCACTGGTCTTGTACCTGTGTATCTGGTCTCTATACTCACTGGTCTTGTACCTGTGTATCTGGTGTCTATACTCACTGGTCTTGTACCTGTGTATCTGGTGTCTGTACTCACTGGTCTTGTACCTGTGTATCTGGTGTCTATACTCACTGATCTTGTGCCTGTGTATCTGGTCTTTATACTCACTGGTCTTGTACATGTGTATTTGGTCTTTATACTCACTGGTCTTGTACCTGTGAATCTGGTCTCTATACTCACTGGTCTTGTACCTGGTGTATCTGGTGTCTATACTCACTGGTCTTGTACCTGTGTAGCTGGTCTCTATACTCACTAGTCTTGTGCCTGTGTATGCGGTATCTATACTCACTGGTCTTGTACCTGTGTATCTGGTCTCTATACTCACTAGTCTTGTGCCTGTGTATCTGGTGTCTATACTCACTAGTCTTGTACCTGGTTATCTGGTGTCTATACTTATTGGTCTTGTACCTGTGTATCTGGTGTCTATACTCACTGGTCTTGTATCTGTGTATCTGGTGTCTGTACTCACTAGTCTTGTACCTGTGTATCTGGTGTCTATACTCACTAGTCTTGTACCTGTGCATCTGGTGTCTATACTCACTGGTCTTGTACCTGTGTATCTGGTCTCTATACTCACTAGTCTTGTGCCTGCTTATCTGGTGTCTGTATTCACTGGTCTTGTACCCGTGTATCTGGTGTCTATACTCACTGGTCTTGTACCTGTGTATCTGGTGTCTATACTCACTGGTCTTGTACCTGTGTATCTGGTGTCTGTACTCACTGGTCTTGTACCTGTGTATCTGGTGTCTATACTCACTGGTCTTGTACCTGTGTATCTGGTGTCTGTACTCACTGGTCTTGTGCCTGTGTATCTGGTCTCTATACTCACTAGTCTTGTGCCTGTGTATCTGGTGTCTATACTCACTAGTCTTGTGCCTGTGTATCTGGTGTCTATACTCACTGGTCTTGTGCCGTTGTATCTGGTGTCTATAGTCACTGGTCTTGTACCTGTGTATCTGGTGTCTATACTCACTGGTCTTGTACCTGTGTATCTGGTGTCTATGCTCACTGGTCTTGTGCCTGTGTATCTGGTGTCTATACTCACTGGTCTTGTACCTGTGTATCTGGTGTCTGTACTCACTGGTCTTGTACATGTGTATCTGGTGTCTATACTCACTGGTCTTGTGCCTGGTGTATCTAGTGTCTGTACTCACTGGTCTTGTATCTGTGTATCTGGTGTCTATAGTCACTGGTCTTGTATCTGTGTATCTGGTGTCTATACTCACTGGTCTTGTACCTGTGTATCTGGTGTCTGTACTCACTAGTCTTGTACCTGTGTATCTGGTGTCTATACTCACTGGTCTTGTGCCTGTGTATCTGGTGTCTATAGTCACTGGTCTTGTACATGTGTATTTGGTCTTTATACTCACTGGTCTTGTACCTGTGAATCTGGTCTCTATACTCACTGGTCTTGTACCTGGTGTATCTGGTGTCTATACTCACTGGTCTTGTACCTGTGTAGCTGGTCTCTATACTCACTGGTCTTGTACCTGTGAATCTGGTCTCTATACTCACTGGTCTTGTACCTGGTGTATCTGGTGTCTATACTCACTGGTCTTGTACCTGTGTAGCTGGTCTCTATACTCACTAGTCTTGTGCCTGTGTATGCGGTATCTATACTCACTGGTCTTGTACCTGTGTATCTGGTCTCTATACTCACTAGTCTTGTGCCTGTGTATCTGGTGTCTATACTCACTGGTCTTGTACCTGTGTATCTGGTCTCTATACTCACTAGTCTTGTACCTGGTTATCTGGTGTCTATACTTATTGGTCTTGTACCTGTGTATCTGGTGTCTATACTCACTGGTCTTGTATCTGTGTATCTGGTGTCTGTACTCACTAGTCTTGTACCTGTGTATCTGGTGTCTATACTCACTAGTCTTGTACCTGTGCATCTGGTGTCTATACTCACTGGTCTTGTACCTGTGTATCTGGTCTCTATACTCACTAGTCTTGTGCCTGCTTATCTGGTGTCTGTATTCACTGGTCTTGTACCCGTGTATCTGGTGTCTATACTCACTGGTCTTGTACCTGTGTATCTGGTGTCTATACTCACTGGTCTTGTACCTGTGTATCTGGTGTCTGTACTCACTGGTCTTGTACCTGTGTATCTGGTGTCTATACTCACTGGTCTTGTACCTGTGTATCTGGTGTCTGTACTCACTGGTCTTGTGCCTGTGTATCTGGTCTCTATACTCACTAGTCTTGTGCCTGTGTATCTGGTGTCTATACTCACTAGTCTTGTGCCTGTGTATCTGGTGTCTATACTCACTGGTCTTGTGCCGTTGTATCTGGTGTCTATAGTCACTGGTCTTGTACCTGTGTATCTGGTGTCTATACTCACTGGTCTTGTACCTGTGTATCTGGTGTCTATGCTCACTGGTCTTGTGCCTGTGTATCTGGTGTCTATACTCACTGGTCTTGTACCTGTGTATCTGGTGTCTGTACTCACTGGTCTTGTACATGTGTATCTGGTGTCTATACTCACTGGTCTTGTGCCTGGTGTATCTAGTGTCTGTACTCACTGGTCTTGTATCTGTGTATCTGGTGTCTATAGTCACTGGTCTTGTATCTGTGTATCTGGTGTCTATACTCACTGGTCTTGTACCTGTGTATCTGGTGTCTGTACTCACTAGTCTTGTACCTGTGTATCTGGTGTCTATACTCACTGGTCTTGTGCCTGTGTATCTGGTGTCTATAGTCACTGGTCTTGTACATGTGTATTTGGTCTCTATACTCACTGGTCTTGTACCTGTGTATCTGGTGTCTATAGTCACTGTTCTTGTACCTGTGTATCTGGTGTCTATACTCACTGTTCTTGTACCTGTGTATCTGGTGTCTATACTCACTGGTCTTGTACCTGTGTATCTGGTGTCTGTACTCACTAGTCTTGTACCTGTGTATCTGGTGTCTATACTCACTGGTCTTGTGCCTGTGTATCTGGTGTCTATAGTCACTGGTCTTGTACATGTGTATTTGGTCTATATACTCACTGGTCTTGTACCTGTGTATCTGGTGTCTATAGTCACTGGTCTTGTACCTGTGTATCTGGTGTCTATACTCACTGGTCTTGTGCCTGTGTATCTGGTGTCTATACTCACTGGTCTTGTGCCTGTGTATCTGGTGTCTATACTCACTGGTCTTGTACCTGTGCATCTGGTGTATCTGGTGTCTATACTCACTGGTCTTGTACCTGTGTATCTGGTCTCTATACTCACTAGTCTTGTGCCTGTTTATCTGGTGTCTGTACTCACTGGTCTTGTACCCGTGTATCTGGTGTCTATACTCACTGGTCTTGTACCTGTGTATCTGGTGTCTGTACTCACTGGTCTTGTGCCTGTGTATCTGGTCTCTATACTCACTAGTCTTGTGCCTGTGTATCTGGTGTCTATAGTCACTAGTCTTGTGCCTGTGTATCTGGTGTCTATACTCACTGGTCTTGTGCCTGTGTATCTGGTGTCTATACTCACTAGTCTTGTGCCTGTGTATCTGGTGTCTATACTCACTGGTCTTGTGCCTGTGTATCTGGTGTCTATAGTCACTGTTCTTGTACCTGTGTATCTGGTGTCTATACTCACTGGTCTTGTACCTGTGTATCTGGTGTCTATACTCACTGGTCTTGTGCCTGTGTATCTGGTGTCTATACTCACTGGTCTTGTACCTGTCTATCTGGTGTCTGTACTCACTGGTCTTGTACATGTTTATCTGGTGTCTATACTCACTGGTCTTGTGCCTGGTGTATCTAGTGTCTGTACTCACTGGTCTTGTACCTGTATATCTGGTGTCTGTACTCACTGGTCTTGTACCTGTGTATCTGGTGTCTATACTCACTGGTCTTGTACCTGTGTATCTGGTGTCTGTACTCACTGGTCTTGTGCCTGTGTATCTGGTCTCTATACTCACTAGTCTTGTGCCTGTGTATCTGGTGTCTATAGTCACTAGTCTTGTGCCTGTGTATCTGGTGTCTATACTCACTGGTCTTGTGCCTGTGTATCTGGTGTCTATACTCACTAGTCTTGTGCCTGTGTATCTGGTGTCTATACTCACTGGTCTTGTGCCTGTGTATCTGGTGTCTATAGTCACTGTTCTTGTACCTGTGTATCTGGTGTCTATACTCACTGGTCTTGTACCTGTGTATCTGGTGTCTATACTCACTGGTCTTGTGCCTGTGTATCTGGTGTCTATACTCACTGGTCTTGTACCTGTCTATCTGGTGTCTGTACTCACTGGTCTTGTACATGTTTATCTGGTGTCTATACTCACTGGTCTTGTGCCTGGTGTATCTAGTGTCTGTACTCACTGGTCTTGTATCTGTGTATCTGGTGTCTATAGTCACTGGTCTTGTGCCTGTGTATCTGGTGTCTATACTCACTGGTCTTGTACCTGTGTATCCGGTGTCTGTACTCACTAGTCTTGTACCTGTGTATCAGGTGTCTATACTCACTAGTCTTGTGCCTGTGTATCTGGTGTCTGTACTCACTAGTCTTGTGCCTGTGTATCTGGTGTCTGTACTCACTAGTCTTGTGCCTGTGTATCTATATTTACATGACTAGAGTTTTGGTGTCATCATGAAACAATATGTGACAAACCCTGTGACCAGCCCAGACCTGCTGTATTTATCTGATCACACGGAGTTGTTTATGTGTCATCACACGGTGATACTTGGGTTTATATGTACACAGCAGAGAGGCACAAAGCCGACATCCTCAGGCGCTTGTCAGGTGTTTTGTTTTGTAACCTTGATGTCTTCAACAGAATTTAAAGGGACATCAAACTCAAAAAATGTCTTTCTTGATTCAGACAGAGAATACAATTTTTTTTTTTTCCAATTTACTTCTTTTAGGTAATTTTACTTCATTCTCATGTTATTCTTTGTTGAAGAGATAGGTATTGTTCATATATCTGGAGCACTACATGACAGGTAATAGTGCTGTTATCTAGTGCTCTTGCTAATGTATAATATTGTGTTATAGAGATACCTAGGTAGTATCTGTAGCACTACATGACAGGTAATAGTGCTGTTATCTAGTGCTCTTGCTAATGTATAATATTGTATGTTATAGAGATACCTAGGTTGTATCTGTAGCACTACATGACAGGTAATAGTGCTGTTATCTAGTGCTCTTGTTATTGTATAATATTGTGTGTTATAGAGATACCTAGATAGCATCTGTAGCACTACATGACAGGTAATAGTGCTGTTATCTAGTGCTCTTGCTAATGTATAATACTGTGTGTTATAGAGATACCTAGGTAGTATCTGTAGCACTACATGACAGGTAATAGTGCTGTTATCTAGTGCTCTTGCTAATGTATAATATTATGTGTTATAGAGATACCTAGGTAGCATCTGTAGCACTACATGACAGGTAATAGTGCTGTTATCTAGTGCTCTTGCTAATGTATAATATTGTGTGTTATAGAGATACCTAGGTAGTATCTGTAGCACTACATGACAGGTAATAGTGCTGTTATCTAGTGCTCTTGCTAATGTATAATATTGTGTTATAGAGATAACTAGGTAGTATCTGTAGCACTACATGACAGGTAATAGTGCTGTTATCTAGTGCTCTTGCTAATGTATAATATTGTGTTATAGAGATACCTAGGTAGTATCTGTAGCACTACATGACAGGTAATAGTGCTGTTATCTACTTCTCTTGCTAATGTATAATATTGTGTTATAGAGATACCTAGGTAGTATCTGTAGCACTACATGACAGGTAATAGTGCTGTTATCTAGTGCTCTTGCTAATGTATAATATTGTGTTATAGAGATACCTAGGTTGTATCTGTAGCACTACATGACAGGTAATAGTGCTGTTATCTAGTGCTCTTGCTAATGTATAATATTGTGTGTTATAGAGATACCTAGATAGCATCTGTAGCACTACATGACAGGTAATAGTGCTGTTATCTAGTGCTCTTGCTAATGTATAATATTATGTTATAGAGATACCTAGGTAGTATCTGTAACACTACATGACAGATAATAGTGCTGTTATCTAGTGCTCTTGCTAATGTATAATATTGTGTTATAGAGATACCTAGGTAGTATCTGTAGCACTACATGACAGGTAATAGTACTGTTATCTAGTGCCCATGCTAATGTATAATATTGTGTTATAGAGATACCTAGGTAGTATCTGTAGCACTACATGACAGGTAATAGCGCTGTTATCTAGTGCTCTTGCTAATGTATAATATTGTGTTATAGAGATACCTAGGTAGCATCTGTAGCATTACATGACAGGTAATAGTGCTGTTATCTAGTGCTCTTGCTAATGTATAATCTTGTGTTATAGAGATACCTAGGTAGCATCTGTAACACTACATGACTGGTAATAGTGCTGTTATCTATTGCTCTTGCTAATGTATAATAGTATGTGTTATAGAGATACCTAGGTAGTATCTGTAGCACTACATGACAGGTAATAGTGCTGTCATCCAGTGCTCTTGCTAATGTATAATATTGTATGTTATAGAGATTCCTAGGTAGCATCTGTAGCACTACATGACAGGTAATAGTGCTGTGATCTATTGCTCTTGCTAATGTATAATATTGTGTGTTATAGAGATACCTAGGTAGTATCTGTAGCACTACATTACAGGTAATAATGCTGTTATCTAGTGCTCTTGCTATGTATAATATTGTGTTATAGAGATACTTAGGTAGGATCTGTAGCACTACATGACAGGTAATAGTGCTGTTATCTAGTGCTCTTGCTAATGTATAATATTGTGTGTTATAGAGATACCTAGGTAGTATCTGTAACACTACATGACAGGTAATAGTGCTGTTATCTAGTGCTCTTGTTAATGTATAATATTGTGTTATAAAGATACCTAGGTAGTATCTGTAGCACTACATGACAGGTAATAGTGCTGTTATCTAGTGCTCTTGCTAATGTATAATATTATGTTATTGAGATACCTAGGTAGTATCTGTAGCACTTCATGACAGGTAATAGTGCTGTTATCTAGTGATCTTGCTAATGTATAATATAGTGCTCTTGCTAATGTATAATAGTGTGTTATAGAGATACCTAGGTAGCATCTGTAGCACTACATGACAGGTAATAGTGCTGTTATATATTGCTCTTGCTAATGTATAGTATTATGTGTTATAGAGATACCTAGGTAGTATCTGTAGCACTACATGACAGGTAATAGTGCTGTTATCTAGTGCTCTTGCTAATGTATAATATTGTGTTATAGAGATACCTAGGTAGTATCTGTAGCACTACATGACAGGTAATAGTGCTGTTATATAGTGATCTTGCTAATGTATAATATATATATTTTTTTATATATATATTTTTATTAGTAATCCAAAAAGGGTACATAAATAGAAAAAGGAAGAGGGGAAGGAGCAATCAGAGGAAAAATACAACAGAAATTTACATATTAGGGAATTATATATACACATTTTAAGCTTCTTGAAATAATAAACAAATAGATTCCCTTCTACGATATAAACCAACCGGTTTAAAATAAACTCACAGCAGGATAGCCCATCCCTTCTTCTACATATCATATAACAGTTAGATTCTCCCTAAATGGATACTGTTTTTTGCAGCACAAGGCCAGAACATAAAAAAAAAAAAAAAAAAAAAAAAAAAGGAATTAAAAATGTATATGAATATATTGCCCTCAGCCTTCTCTTCTTCTTAGCTTAGCCTACCTGAGGTAGTTCATTTCTTAGTATGGCATTCATAACATACTCTGTGGATCTGAGTGGGTATATAATTTTCTTTTGCAAATCCATTGGCTGTGAATATATAAATATTTCCCATTTTTTAAAGAATCTTTCAACTTCATTGGTTTTATCTTTTCCTATCATACATTGCTCTACCGTCATTTGTTTAAAAATTTGGTTATTTACTTCAGCTATAGTAGGCGATTTCCTTGAGATTCAAGTTTTCAGCAATAGAAACCTAGCCACCCCAATAACCATTTCAATGTATTCCTTATTATTAACCTTTTTTTTATCCGGGGGAAATAGAAAAAATACTAGATCTCGATGTATTTTCATCTCTGTTTTTAATATCCTAGACAACCAGAAGTTTATTTTATTCCAATATTGTCTCACTAGTGTACACTTCCAGAAATAGTGCACAATGTCAGCCCCTCTACTACTACATTTGGCGCATTTATCTTGAGTCTTACTATTCCATCTTGCCATAGCAGAGGGAGTAAGATATGTTTGGTTTAATATATTAATATGAGCTTCTCTAAAATTAGTGGAAGTAAAGATCTTATTAATTCTAGTGATACTATTCTGTACATATTCCTCATTACAGCCTGTTACTCCCTTTAGGTGCCATTTTTTAACAATCAATTGTAGGTTTAAATTGCCCTCCTGTCTAAGGGATTCCTTACTTATACCATTTTTTTATAGAGAAATTTTCCATCTTACATAGTTCCAGATTATGAGTAAGTAAAGGCCAGACCCAGTCTTTATTTTGAGTTTGAAGTAGTTTATTAACGAGATTTCTTAATTGTAAGTAGGCAAAGAAATCTTTGCTAGGGAGATCAAATTCACGTCTTAATTCTTCAAAGATTTTAACCTGAGCTAGGTCTGGCGTAAAATTAATCATTTGACTAACATATATCAAACCCTTTCTTTTGCATCAATGGAATACTGCAGATTTTAATGCTTCGGAAAACGGGGGATAACCAGTTATTGTTAAAAAATTAGACACTGTAAAGTTAACTTTAAGTTTCTTACAGTATTGTTGCCATGCTTTTATAATACAAATGATTGAGCTGAGCCTTTTAATCTTCTGTGGGATATCTTTAATTTGCGTGTGTAGTAGCGCTTTTAAGCTATAGGGCTTCGCAATCTCTTCTTCTAATAATTTATCTGTATAATATTCTTTATCTATCAGCCATTCAGCCGCTATTTTAACCAGACGTGCAAGGTTATATTTTCCAATGTCCGGTAGTGCAAAGCCCCCATGTTCTTTTGAGTATGATAGTATTTTTAGTGAGATTTTTCTTCTTTTCTTTCCCCAGAGAAATTCTGTAATGTTTTTATTGAAAAGTGTAATATCTGCTTTCTTTAGTATGAGAGGTAGGTTCTGTAATTTATAGAGCATCTTTGGGAAGACGATCATTTTAATTAATCCAATCTTTCCTGATAATGCTAACGGTAGATGTTTCCAAGCATTAAGCTGGTCATATACTTTCTGTAAGATTGGTTTTAAATTTAAATCATACCGTGATTTTGGATTCTTACTTAGATTAATACCTAGATACGTAACTTGATCTACAACTTTGAACGGGCTGATATTCGAGTCCTTATATTTATTTAACCATAATAGCTCTGATTTATTGACATTAACTTTGTATCCCGAGAATGAGCTATATGTTTCTATTATTTCCATCAATTTTGGGATGTTATTTGCCTTCTTCTTGAGATCATCTCTTGTGGCTTCTCGTAAGAAAAATAAATCTCTCTCACGTTTCGCCTGGATGTACTTAGACCAGTTTTTCTTTGAAGCGCACTGAAGGTATCTATTAAACATATTAGTTAATTGATTAGTGAGTTGTTTCTCTCTCTCTCCTTTCTTTTTTTCGTAAATGTAGCCATGAAACTTATTATTTCTCCCCTCATCACAGCTTTTGCTGTTTCCCAAAGAATTTCTAACCTATCTTCATATTCTCTATTTAAATTAAGGAAGATATGCCATTTTTCTTTTAGCATAGATATAAAAGATGCATTTGTTAGCATATATTTGAGAAAGTAGAAAGAGTTTCTTTTGTGTCTATTATTTTTTGAATCATCTAAAAAAAATTCTAGTGTAATGGGGGCGTGATCAGAGATTGCAAAATCCTTTATATCAGCTTTAGATTCTCTCTTAAGAATAGAATCGGATACTAAAAAATAGTCAATCCTTGAAAGTGATGAAAATGATTTAGACAAATATGTAAATCTTTTAACATCCGGATACTGTAATCGCCAAATATCAGATGTTTTTTTAAATATATATATAAAATTCTCATTTCCTTGGCTATTCTATAGTCCTTCTCTCTGCCCTTTGTACTTTTCCTATCTATTGGAAATTTAGGCGTTACATTAAAGTCTCCAGCTATTATTAAATTTGTCTCTGTATAATTCAGTAATAGTACCTGTAATTTCCCCCAAAATTCCATGTCTAAATTATTTGGCCCATATACATTACATAATGTGTATATCTTCTTCCTAATTTCTATTTGAGTTATAAGATATCGTGCATTTTCATCTAATTTAACATCTAAAATCTTATAATCCAGACTTTTACTTAACAAAATGGCAAATCTTTTTTTCCTTTCAGTGCAGGGTGTGGCCAGTATTTCTTTTACCCAATTAACTTTCAATTTAACTAATTCTGCTGCGGACAATCTAACCTCTTGCAGAAATGCAATATCAGTATTAAGTTTTTTTTAGATACTTAAGAATTGTCTTTCTTTTGATTGGTGAAACAATTCCCCCAACATTCCACGACGTAAGAGGCAATAAATGCTTCAGACCTGTAGCCATATTATTATTCTAGATATTCATTGGTGGTGTAACCACCTTTATTTCTCCCATTATTAGCCTACATATGAAGAGAGGGCTGTGGGCAAAAAAGATAAAGAGGAGAAAAAAAAAAAAAAAAAAAAGTAAAAAAACACTTAGCACCACCTCGATATATATATATCATCATATAACACAGACTTCTTTGGCAAGATACTGTTTAGCTTCTTCACTATTCTGAAAAGATTTAAAGCCATCCTTATCTCTTATCTTTAATATAGCAGGGTAAACTACAAAAGCTTGTATTCCTTTTTGTATGAATTGTGAGCACAATTGAGACATCACTTTCCTTTTATTAGAGGTTTCCATAGAGAAATCCTGGAAGATGAAAATCTTCCTGTCTTCCAACATTAGAGGTTCTGAGAGTTTTTTAAAGTATTTTAAGATCTCTAATTTATCTTTATAATTTAAAAATGTAGCTATTACAGGTCTGGAGAAGAACCTTTCAGGGCGCTCTGCTGTTTCTGGCTGTTTAATAGGACCTAGTCTATGGACTCTTTCAGCTATAATTTCTGGCCCATCACTTAGCATTCCTAGCCGTTTTGGAATTTCCTTTGTAATTAGTGTTTCTAGATCTAGTTTTACAAATTTTTCTGGTATACCTATGAATCTTAGGTTATTCCTTCTCGATCTATCTTCTGCCGAGTCAGCTCTCTCTTGTAATTTTGAAATTTGCATTGAAAGTGCCTCAATTGTATTACTCTTGATGCTCAATTGATCCTCTAATTCAGAGATTCTATTTTCTGCCTCTCCTAACCTTACATTAAATTATTTTACTTCATTAGAGACCACTGATAGTTCTAGTCTTAATGTATCGAACTGCATCATCATAGCTGATATCTGATTTATTAACATTTATGTGTCTATATTGACACCTATGTGAAGTTGGCACCCCATGTTTGTAAAAACTGAATTAAAATATACCATTCGTTTGTGCTGCGTTTCTGCTGATTCGTGCCGCAAAAACCAACGTTTGTGCCGGTTTGGTTTAGGAGATATTGCACATTATTTTTTTATGAAACCCCACCCACTTTGCACCCCATGTTATGCAATTTTAAAAACAAATATACCATTTGTTTGTGCTGCGTTTGTTCCCGCAAAAACGAACTTTTGTGCCGGTTTGGTTTCCGAAATATAGCACATTATATTTGCTGAAACTCCGCCCACTTTGCACCCCATGTTATGCAATTTTAAAAACAAATATACCATTTGTTTGTGCTGCGTTTGTGCTGGTTTGTGCCGCAAAAACGAACGTTTGTGCCGGTTTGGTTTCGGAGATATAGCGCATTATATTTGCTGAAACTCCGCCCACTTTGCACCCCATGTTATGCAATTTTAAAAACAAATATAACATTGGTTTGTGCTGCGTTTGTGCTGATTTGTGCCGCAAAAACGAACGTCTGTGCTGTTTTGGTTTCGGAGATATAGCGCATTATTTTTTATGAACCCCGCCCACTTTGCACCCCATGTTATTCGATTTTAAAAACAAATATACCATTTGTTTGTGCTGCGTTTGTGCCGCAAAAACGAACGTTTGTGCCGGTTTGGTTTCGGAGATATAGCGCATTATATTTGCTGAAACTCCGCCCACTTTTCACCCCATGTTATGCAATTTTAAAAACAAATATACCATTTGTTTGTGCTGCGTTTGTGCTGATTTGTGCTGCAAAAACAAACGTTTGTGCTGTTTTGGTTTCGGAGATATAGCGCATTATTTTTTATGAAACCCCGCCCACTTTGCACCCCATGTTATGCAATTTTAAAAACAAATATACCATTTGTTTGTGCTGCGTTTATGCTGATTTGTGCCGCAAAAATGAATGTTTGTGGCGGTTTGGTTTCAGAGATATAGCGCATTATATTTGCTGAAACTCCGCCCACTTTGCACCCCATGTTATGCAATTTTAAAAACAAATATACCGATTGTTTGTGCTGTGTTTGTGCTGATTTGTGCCGCAAATAATATAGAACACCAGTGATTAAAGGGACATTATACACTCATTTTTTCTTTGCATAAATGTTTTGAACATTGCTCTGATTTTGAGACTCCTAACCAAGCCCCAAAGTTTTAGGAGAATACCGAAGTATACCTACTCCACCTTGCTTCTGTTTGTGTAAAGGGTCTTTTCATATGCAAAGGAAGGGGGAGGGGAGTGTCGGATATTTCCCACTTGCAATGGGTGCTCCAGTAACCTTTTAAACAGAGCTAAACTGGAAGCTTCTAAGTAAGTTTTTAAATGGTTTTATACCGGATTTTTATATCAGTATCTGTGCATATTATTCTTTATAATAGTGTCTATTACATGCAGTTATATGAAAATTGGTGTATACTGTCCCTTTAACACTGCACCAGAAAGTAAAATGTAAGAGGGTTAATATTGTGGCATTTACAGGGCCAGATTTGTAATGAGGCAGAGTAGGCATGTGCCCACAGGCGCCCTCCATAGAGGGGAGCCGTGCCTAATTGCTGGTGTTCTGTCAATTAATTCGACAGAACAGAGGCAACAACAAGGAGGGTGTGCTCTATAAAGAACACTATTCAGAGCGCACCTCCTTCTTTTCCATGACCGGCGGCTTCCGTGGGGGCAGAGAGGGACCTCGGTGTAGGCTGCCTATTAAAAAGTCTGTCCAGCACAGGCAGGCGTTTCACTGGCACCACGGAAGCCGCCGGTAACAGAAAACAAGGGGGATGTGCTCTGTTTAGTGCACTCTGTGCCTATGGGCACCCGAAATGTAAATCCGGCCCTGGGCATTAAAGGATTAACATGGTAACATACCGGTTTATACGGCATACATGGGGTTATTGAAGAGTAATGGATTGGAAGAAGCCCAAACCATAGCTTAAAGGGACACTGGACCCAATTTTTTTCTTTCGTGATTCAGATAGCGCATGCAATTTTAAGCAACTTTCTAATTGACTCCTATTATCAATTTTTATTTATTCTCTTGCTATTTTTATTTTAAAAAGAAGGCATCTAAGATTTTTTTGGGTTCAGAACTCAGGATAGCACTTTTTTATTGGTGGATGAATTTATCCACCAATCAGCAAGGACAACCCAGGTTGTTTACCAAAAATGGGCCGGCATCTAAACTTACATTCTTGCATTTCAAATAAAGATTCCAAGAGAATGAAGGAAATTTGATATTAGGAGTAAAGTTGCTTACAATTTCATGCTCTATCTAAATCACAAAAGAAAAATTTGGGTTCAGTGTCCCTTTAAAGGGATATGAAACCCACATTTTTTCTTTCATGATTTAGAAAGAGCATGCAATTGTACACAACTTTCCAATTTACTTCTATCATCTAATTTGCTTAATTTTCTTGATATTCTTTGCTGAAAGCATATCTAGATATGCTCAGTAGCTGCTGATTGGTAGATGCACAGATGCCTCGTGTGATTGGCTCACCCATGTGCATTGCTATTTCTTCAAAAAAGGATATCTAAAGAATGAAGCAAATTAGATAGAAGTAAACTGGAATGTTATTTAAAATTGTATTCTCTTCTTAAATCATGAAAGAAAATGTTTGGGTTTAGTGTCCCTTTAAGTAATTTAACTGCAAAGTGAATAAGTAGAAACCCACTACTTAATTGAAAAATGAAATTTTCAATTAAATTGCAGTAAAGCCCACTTCAACCCCATTAGGCCTAATAAACCTCCTTTAGCCAATTTAACCTCTTTGTTGCCATATTAATCGCCTGTAATGTCATGTTAACCACAGACAGCCCAATATTAACTTGCCCAGATTTAACAAGCGCTTAAAAGCACTCAAGCAAGTTTTCTTATATAAGTCAATTCTTTTTTAGTCGCTTTTTTTTTTTTTTTAAATTAAGGGGGTATTACATTCCTGGCGATGGGGAAAAAAATTGTCTCACTAGTTTTCTATGCAGCGTAACTAGACTGTTGCGCTGAGCAGCTACACTGCTGCGCTGCATAGAAAACTGAAACAGGTTTTTTTCCAGTTGCCAGGGATTTAATCTCACCCATATGTTTTTTTCTGGTGTGGAAGTCACATCTGTTCTTTTGTATACCCCAAAGTTTTATAATTCTATTTGTACTTACAAACATTGTCGTTGTGATAATACTTTTGAATCAAACAGTATATGTACACATAATGCACAATATCTCCGAAATCATGCCGGAACAAACGTTCATTTTTGCGTCACAAATCAGCACAAACGAATGGTATATTTGTTTTTAAAATTGCATAACATGTGGTGCAAAGTGGGCGGAGTTTCAGCAAATATAATGCGCTATATCTCCGAAACCAAACCTAAACAAACATTCGTTTTTGCGGCACATATCAGCACAAACGCAGCACAAACAAATGGTATATTTGTTTTTAAAATTGCATAACATGGGGTGCAAAGTGGGCGAGGTTTCATTAAAATATAATGCACAATATCTCCTAAACCAAACCGGCACAAACATTAGTTTTTGCGGCACAAATCAGCACAAACGCAACACAAACGAATGGTATATTTGTTTTTAAAATTGAATAACATGGGGTGCAAAGTGGGCGGAGTTTCACCAAATATAATGCGCTATATCTCCGAAACCAAACCGGCACAAACGTTTGTTTTTGCGGCACAAACCAGCACAAACGCAGCACAAACAAATGGTATATTTGTTTTTAAAATTGCATAACATGGGGTGCAAAGTGGGCGGAGTTTCAGCAAATATAATGCGCTATATCTCCGAAACCAAACCGGCACAAACGTTCGTTTTTGCGGCACAAACCAGCACAAACACAGCACAAACAAATGGTATATTTGTTTTTAAAATTGCATAACACGGGGTGCAAAGTGGGCGGGTTTCATTAAAAAATAATGCACAATATCTCCTAAACCAAACCGGCACAAACGTTAGTTTTTGCTGCACAAATCAGCACAAACGCAGCACAAACGAATGGTATATTTGTTTTTAAAATTGAATAACATGGGGTGCAAAGTGGGCGGAGTTTCAGCAAATATAATGCGCTATAGCTCCGAAACTAAACCGGCACAAACGTTCGTTTTTGCGGCACAAACCAGCACAAACGCAGCACAAACAAATGGTATATTTGGTTTTAAAATCGAATAACATGGGGTGCAAAGTGGGCGGGGTTCATAAAAAATAATGCGCTATATCTCCGAAACCAAAACAGCACAGACGTTAGTTTTTGCGGCACAAATCAGCACAAACGCAGCACAAACCAATGTTATATTTGTTTTTAAAATTGCATAACATGGGGTGCAAAGTGGGCGGAGTTTCAGCAAATATAATGCGCTATATCTCCGAAACCAAACCGGCACAAACGTTCGTTTTTGCGGCACAAACCAGCACAAACGCAGCACAAACAAATGTTATATTTGTTTTTAAAATTGCATAACATGGGGTGCAAAGTGGGCGGAGTTTCAGCAAATATAATGCGCTATATCTCCGAAACCAAACCGGCACAAATGTTCATTTTTGCGGCACAAACTAGCACAAACGCAGCACAAACAAATGGTATATTTGTTTTTAAAATTGCATAACATGGGGTGCAAAGTGGGCGGAGTTTCAGCAAATATAATTTGCTATATCTCGGAAACCAAACCGGCACAAACGTTCGTTGTTGCGGCACAAACCAGCACAAACGCAGCACAAACAAATGGTATATTTGTTTTTAAAATTGCATAACATGGGGTGCAAAGTGGGCGGAGTTTCAGCAAATATAATGCGCTATATCTCCTAAACCAAACCGGCACAAACGTTCGTTGTTGCGGCACAAACCAGCACAAACGCAGCACAAACAAATGGTATATTTATTTTTAAAATTGCATAACATGGGGTGCAAAGTGGGCGGGGTTTCATAAAAAAATAATGTGCAATATCTCCTAAACCAAACCGGCACAAACGTTGGTTTTTGCGGCACAAATCAGCACAAACGTAGCACAAACGAATGGTATATTTTAATTCAGTTTTTACAAACATGGGGTGCCAACTTCACATAGGTTATATTGACATGTGTTGAGCTCAGGCTTTCCATATTCTCTTGTGGCTGTTCAACAACATTTTTATTCCTATTTCTCTCTCTATTTTTAGCTGCCATAGTTATTGGGGATTTTTCCTTTAAATTATGGACGAATCTGTCCATTTAAATCAAGAAATTCCCGAAAAAAAAAAAAAAATAGGGGTGTAGTGAAGAGGTAAAGAAAAAAAAGGGGAAAGAATTGATCAGTGAAAAATATTTAAGGGTCAGCAGACGACCTCTGACCAGTGTATCTAGAGTGGTGAATTTCTGTGCCTATAGTGAGAAGTGGTTTCCCAAAAGGGGGAAAAAAAAAAGAGAAAAAAAATGTGAAAGCACTGTTACAGTGAAGGGGATTTCTTGTAACCTTTTATAACAGTTTATATTGTGTCGATTCAACAGAGAATTATCTTAATATATATTACAATCTAGGCCCTTCTTTCCTTATAAGAATATGGCAAGATCACATGCAGTGTATGTTTAACCTTCAAATCTAGGCCTAAATTCAAATTAGAGTAAGATATTTAGCATAATCTATGTAGCCTCTTTCATAAATTTGCATTATATCAAAAATAATGTATAGAGTCAGGGGTACATACAAAATATTACCAAGAAAAGTAGAATCCTAAAATATTTCAGCAGTGGAAAAAAAAAAAACCCACATAGTTTGTATAACATCTATAATGAGTTTACAATCTAGCGAGCCCTTATATACAGTTCACATATAACGCAGCCTGTGTGTAGAGTATAGCAATACTGAAGAGTTCTTCTATTTATTCAGGGCAAGATTATCTTAATAAATAGGCCTACTGATCAATCAACTGAGGTATAACAGGTCTAGGGCTTATTTTCCTTTTTTGTAACTACCAAAATCACATTACACTAGATATTTAATATTTAAGTCAATACTTATGCTCATCTCAGGAAAAGAGTAGCTACCAAGGTTTGACAAATGATCTAGACACAAATTTATATTATACCGTTTCAATAGAGAGTTATCTAGGTTGCTCAGACTACAGGTGGCCCTCGTTTTACAACGGTTCAATTTACACCGTTTCAGAATAACAACCTTTTTTTCCAGTCATGTGACTGCTATTGAAAAGCATTGAGAAGCAGTGCATTTATTAAAATAGCCAGTATGTGGAGCTGTCCGCTGGTGTTGCAGCAAAGCCAAGCAAGCTGAAATTAATCAGTTTAACTATACCTGAGCTATCGAGCAGATTTTAAAGGAACAAGATCTTCCTGTCTATAAATCAGTCCAGATTGGAATGCATAGAAAGAACTGTTTGCAGAAAAATGCAAGTGAAGTCTGTGTTTTGTGATTATTTTATTAGGTTTATAATGCTGTTTAGCATTTAAAGTCTTCATTTCAAAGCTTTAAAAATAATGTATTAGGTGTTACTTATGACAATTTTGAGAGGGGCCTGGAACCTATCTCCCTCACTTCCCATTGACTTACATTATAAACTGGGTTTCAATTTACAACGGTTTCGATTTACAACCATTCCTTTTGGAACCTAACCCCAGCGTAAACTGAGGGCTACCTGTATTTCAATCTACGCCCTTACAGTGGATAAATATGAGACGCCTTTATATATAGACCACGTATATGACACCATGTATATAGAACATTACAATATAGAAGGGTTCTTCTCAGGCCTCTGTTCAATATACTAACAGAATGCAATATTTCTATGTGTGAAAATATGAATAACTTTTGCTTCAAATACTTTTAAACTATAATGGACTGTTCCTGTATTATATACTCTGGATTTTGCCGTGTCTTCAGGAGTTTATGTATTAGTAACTTCTTTTATTACTTCCTGCGGTATGCAGACCTGAAAGCATCTTTTTCACTAGATTCTATCAGTCCCCCAAACAGAAAGAAACCCCATATCCAGACTTATGAGCTAGCAGTCTTGAGTCTTAAGTGGCTAGCTATATATCTCCTTCTTCTTTGATAATTGTGATTTTAACAAGTATTAAGGCATTTGTCCTTTTATATTTCCTGCTCTGAATCATATACAGAACATATTTCACATTCCCCGCTGGAGAAGTTGCTCTAGAAGTTTCACAGACAGTTCTGTAGAATTTTCCTGAACTCTTCTCTTCTCACATCTTACTTCCCTTCCTTAAATACCATACTGAATACTTATGTATTTTAGAGTTCCTTGAAGGGTGTTTGTGTGCAACAATGAAGGTGGGGGAAGAAAAAAAAGTGTAAGCCTCTTCACTGGGACTTATAAATATTGTGTTTGTGTAGCCGGGACATTTATATCTCCAACATATGATGACGCAGTTCAAATTATTGGCTCAACTTGTTTAGTTGCCAGTAAAATATCAGTGCAACTTTGAACAAGGAAACTGAGGATCTTAATAAACTGCTCTTATAATGTGTGCAACTTCACTGGGGTCTATAAACCAAGCATGCTCTCCAAACTAACTTGTAAACATTATACCTCCAGACTTCCATGCAACACATATCCTATGCAGCCCCTCTTCCTTTATTGCTGGAGGGTTCTAGCCTTTTCCTTATCAGTCTTATTTTATGCAGATTAGTTTGCTGATTATCATCTCCTTTACCAGAGCCAAAAGACAGAATATATTACATCTTGTTTACGAAATTCACCCAGACTTTTATGCTATACACTTTATGAGATACCACAACACTTATGAGTCAAGTGAAGAAAAACACTTATCTTTATATATAGCACTCATGTGCTCGCTTCCAACTTGTTCCTCCCAATAGTTGTCAGTCAGATGGTGCTGCTTCAGCTACGAAGCTCACAATGCAGCAGAGAGACTCGGCGGAGTATCAATATACTCTTGTTCGTGCGCCTCCTCCCGCGTGTGCTTCTCAGCACCGGCACCCGTTCTTCAGAGGTGCTCCATACTGGCTTGTGGCACTTGCGCCCGGCTCCGATAGCGGCCTAGGGCTTGGAACTGGCGGTTAGGTTTTTCCTCGGTCAGCACGTCACTCTCGCGCTCTGCTTTGCCGTAAGTCCCGCCCACCCGAAGTCCGCTAAAGTATAATATTGTGTTATAGAGATACCCAGGTAGTATCTGTAGCACTACATGACAGGTAATAGTGCTGTTATCTAGTGCTCTTGCTAATGTATAATATTGTGTGTTATAGAGATACCTAGGTAGTATCTGTAGCACTACATGACAGGTAATAGTGCTGTTATCTAGTACTCTTGCTCATATATAACATTGTGTGTTATATAGATACCTAGGTAGTATCTGTAGCAATACATGACAGGTAATAGTGCTGTTATCTAGTGCTCTTGCTAATGTATAATATTGTGTGTTATAGAGATACCTAGGTAGTATCTGTAGCACTACATGATAGGTAATAGTGCTGTTATCTAGTGCTCTTGCTAATGTATAATATTGTGTGTTATAGAGATACCTAGGTAGCATCTGTAGCACTACATGACAGGTAATAGTGCTGTTATCTAGTGCTCTTGCTAATGTATAATATTGTGTGTTATAGAGATACCTAGATAGCATCTGTAGCACTACATGACAGGTAATAGTGCTGTTATCTAGTGATCTTGCTAATGTATAATATTGTGTTATAGAGATACCTAGGTAGTATCTGTAGCACTACATGACAGGTAATAGTGCTGTTATCTAGTGATCTTGCTAATGTATAATATTGTGTTATAGAGATACCTAGGTAGTATCTGTAGCACTACATGATAGGTAATAGTGCTGTTATCTAGTGCTCTTGCTAATGTATAATATTGTGTGTTATAGAGATACCTAGGTAGCATCTGTAGCACTACATGACAGGTAATAGTGCTGTTATCTAGTGCTCTTGCTAATGTATAATATTGTGTGTTATAGAGATACCTAGATAGCATCTGTAGCACTACATGACAGGTAATAGTGCTGTTATCTAGTGATCTTGCTAATGTATAATATTGTGTTATAGAGATACCTAGGTAGTATCTGTAGCACTACATGACAGGTAATAGTGCTGTTATCTAGTGCTCTTGCTAATGTATAATATTATGTTATAGAGATACCTAGGTAGTATCTGTAGCACTTCATGACAGGTAATAGTGCTGTTATCTAGTGATCTTGCTAATGTATAATATAGTGCTCTTGCTAATGTATAATAGTGTGTTATAGAGATACCTAGGTAGTATCTGTAGCACTACATGACAGGTAATAGTGCTGTTATCTAGTGATCTTGCTAATGTATAATATTGTGTGTTATAGAGATACCTAGGTAGTATCTGTAGCATTACATGACAGGTAATAGTGCTGTTATCTATTGCTCTTGCTAATGTATAATATTGTGTTATAGAGATACCTAGGTAGTATCTGTAGCACTACATGACAGGTAATAGTGCTGTTATCTAGTGCTCTTACTAATGTATAATATTGTGTGTTATAGAGATACCTAGGTAGTATCTGTAGCAATACATGACAGGTAATAGTGCTGTTATCTAGTGCTCTTGCTAATGTATAATATTATGTGTTATAGAGATACCTAGGTAGTATCTGTAGCACTACATGACAGGTAATAGTGCTGTTATCTAGTGCTCTTGCTAATGTATAATATTGTGTGTTATAGAGATACCTAGGTAGTATCTGTAGCACTACATGACAGGTAATAGTGCTGTTATCTAGTGCTCTTGCTAATGTATAACATTGCAGCAGTTTTGCAACGTGCACGCTTAGATCCCTGCTTTTCAACAAAGGATAACAAGATTACTAAGAACATTTTATAGGAGATGTAAATGGAAAGTTGTTTAAAATTGTATGTTCTATCTGAACCATGAAAGCAAATGTTTCGGTTTTATGTCCCTTTAATATTAAAACATTAAAGATAACATAGAATGACTTATCACCTCCTATATGTTGCTGCACGTTATAAATAAAATGCCAGTCTTGTTCTTCCCTCTCTGCCCGCAAACAGTTAACCTCTTCTTGTCCCATTTTTTTTCAATACCGGAAGTATTGAGTGCTTAAATACTGATGCACATTTCACCAATGTCACTTAAACACTGCAGTTGTGACAGTTTCAAAAGCTGCAACATTTTGAGACTGAAATTGCGATTTGCAAACTATTAAATTAATGAAACAATTAAAAATAGTGTGTTCAAAGACACACTAAATTCAAAGCTGCGGCGCTCTGTGAAGAGCTGAATAAGTGCAGTGTCCGGCTAAGTCTTAAATCTTAAATATATAAAAAAAATACAATAAAATTAAAACATCATAATGTGCACAAACATAATGCAATCATACATATAAAATCCTATAAAAACAATGTATAAAGATCATATAAAAGTCTTATATGGACAATGAGCTCAATGCAGTTTCTTGCTATGGAAGCCGGTCGAGGACAAACTTCTGTAGCCACAAAGACCGTGCTAAAGACCACACACCTGAGTTCAGACACTGAACAGTCTGAGCCGCTACAAAGTAGCGATATCTTTGGAAAGATTGCTTGTAAGGTGACGGACTTATACGTCTCCTACCTGGATATTATTTTGGTTTCTGGAGCCACAAAGATTTCACAAAAGATCCCAACCGACTACATCTGAGGTCAATACGTTACATGGTAGCGTCACACTTCCAGGAGATCTTTTCTATGCCGAGCAACTTGCATGAGGATACAAGACACCAAATCCGGTGTAAGTAATCATGAATACCTTTAAATTGCAACTTTATACTTGGTGACAAGGATCCCCTGTCTCGTTGCAGGAATCCCGGATTTTCTGTGCAGCTTTTTCGATATCAATCTTCAGCAAGAAACTGCATTGAGCTCATTGTCCATATAAGACTTTTATATGATCTTTATACATTGTTTTTATTGGATTTTATATGTATGATTGCATTATGTTTGTGCACATTATGATGTTTTAATTTTATTGCATTTTTTTATATATTTAAGATTTAAGACTTAGCCGGACACTGCACTTATTCAGCTCTTCACAGAGCGCCGAAGCTTTGAATTTAGTGTGTCTTTGAACACACTATTTTTAATTGTTTCATTATCTTGTACTTGGGAAAAGAGGGAAATTTTCCCTAAGCTGTTGGTTTTAATTGCTATTTTACTAGAGCAGTGAATTATTATCCCTCCTTTTTTCAAACTATTAAATTAATGCAATGAAGATTCGTTGTTACATTGCAGCAATATCTTGTGAGTGTATAAATACTGACACGCGTTTCTCCTCTCTCCTGCAGGCCTCCAAAGCCAGGGCATTTTAACTCTGATGGGAAACTGGATTTCCTCCTGCAGGTTCAGGGCAGTAATCTAGGGAAAAAGGTTTGTATTTCATTCTTATGTTGGCCACTTTTCTCTGTTAATCCTTCTCAAATAGGTCTGCAGCCTTTGACACTGTTGACCACCATCTATTGCTACAAACCCTCAAATCCTTTGTCATCTGTGACACAGCCCTTGTGTGGTTCTCCTACCTGTCTAACCAGACCTTTAGTGTAACCTTCTCTAGCACATCCTCTGACCCTTTATCACTTTCTTTTGGGCTCTATCCTTGGTCCCCTTCTCTTCTCAATCTACAAGTCATCATTAGGTTTCTTAATAAAGTCCTACAGGTTTTAATATCATTTGAATGCTGACGATACCCAAATCTACATCTCTGCACCAGACCTATCCCTTTCCTTACTAACTCGTGTCACTAACTGTCTTTCTAATTTCTTTCCAATGGCATGGAGAAACCATGATTCCATTCATTACTGTTGGAAAATTCACCACCTGGCCACCAGGAGGAGGCAAAGACACCCCAGCCAGAGCTTAAGGATGTCCTCTCACTACCTTAAGCTAAATCTCTCCAAATCTGAGCTCCTTATTTCTCTCCCCCACTACGAAAATCTCAACCCCCCAACATTCTATAACTGTGGATTAATAACATCATTACCCCAACCCCACATGCCCGATGTCTTGGGGTCACACTTGACTCAGATCTCTTTCATTCCTCACATCCAGCCTTTGGCCAACTCCTGCCGTTTCCACCTTAAAAACATCTCCAAAATTTGCCACTTCCTCACACAAGACACAACTAAGACTTTAATCCACTCTCTCATAATTTCCCACATTGACTATTGCAACTCTATCCTCTCCGGTCTCCCAAGCTGCTGCCTAGTTTCTTTACAATCCATAATGAATGCCTCTGCCAGGCTCGTCTTCCTTATACATCACTCTTCATCTGCTGCACCTCTCTGCCAATCCCTTCACTGGCTTCCTCTAACCTTCAGAATAAAACACAAAATCCTGACTCTAACTTTAAAAGCTCCACCCTATATCTCAGACCTTGTCTCCAGATACTCTCCCTCCCGTTCCCTTTGCTGTGCTCATGACCTCCTTCCCTCCTCCTCTCTTGTTACCTCCTCACATTCACGTCTACAAGACTTCTTCAGACTGGCCCCTATTTTGTGAAACTTTCTGCCTCGCTCTACACGACTCTCCCCTAGATTTTTAACTTTCAAGCGCTACTTAAAGACTCTACTGTTTAGGGATGTATACAATATACACTGTACTGTTCATGGATGCTTTTAATATACACTAATGTTTTTCTGTCTTAGTTCCTTTCCTCCCTTAGTTATCCCCTTGAACCCCCTTAGCATGTAAAGCCTACGGGCCCAGCTGCTTTGTAGATCACCTTCATGAGAGATGATTTACAGTAGTTAAACTCTTGGTAGTGCCCTCTATCCCTTTTGTCTTCCATAATTGTCACCTGCATATTAAATCCATGTTTAACTCTGCAGAATCTGTTGGTGCTCTATTAATAACTGATAATAATAATAATAATAATAATCTCAGCTTTAATAATCCCCTGGGGGAAAAATTGTTAAAGGGACACAATGTGCCAGAAACACCAAATGTTTGTAATATCTTTAATAGGACAAGAACCCCCATAAGATGAGTAATTGGGGGAGTCCTGTATGATGTGTTATTGGTGGGGTCCTGTATGATGGGTTATTGGGGGGAGGCCTGTATGATGGATTACCAAGGGGCCCCATCAGGTAACCCCATATGAGCTCCCTGTTACAGTATACAGTTACTTTGTTATAGATGACAACAGAATGTGAGGGTGCAAATAAACACCATCATGTAGGGCTTATAATTTCAGAGAGGAGCAGCTATCCCAGTAATCAGGTGACCTGCTCACTGGCTACTGAACCAATCACGTACCAACAAATAACCAATCTCAGGAATTGTTTACTGACCTATTGTTTGGGGTCTTTTCTTATTTCAGATTATTATTGTTGACGGCACCTCGGGGGACTCACTTTGGGAGTGGGAGAGCTCTTGGTATCTGAATGAAGCCGAATCGTCATCTGTCCCAACAGCTGATGGCAAATCTGTCTTCCTTTTCTGGGGACACCAGAGCCGTGCTTCTAATAGCTCTGTGAGTAGCAGCTTGTCTAATAGCTCCGTGAGTAGCCTCTTGTCTATAGCTCTTCTATACATATAACATATAGCTGCAATATACATACATATAATATATAGCTGCAATATACATACATATAATATATAGCTGCAATATGCATACACAGTATATATCAGTAATTATGTACTGGCCATACCAGAGAGATCATGTGACTATACACAGTATATATCAGTAATTATGTACTGGCCATACCAGAGAGATCATGTGACTATACACAGTATATATCAGTAATTATGTACTGGCTATCCCAGAGAGATTATGTGACTATACACTGTATATATCGGTAATTATGTACTGGCTATCCCAGAGAGATCATGTGACTATACACAGTATATATTAGTAATTATGTACTGACTATCCTGGAGAGATCATGTGACTATACACAGTATATATCAGTAATTATGTACTGACTATCCTGGAGAGATCATGTGACTATACGCAGTATATATCAGTAATTATGTACTAGCTATCCCAGAGAGATCATGTGACTATATGCAGTATATATCAGTAATTATGTACTGGCTATACTAGAGAGATTATGTGACTATACACAGTATATATCAGTAATTATGTACTGGCTATACCAGAGAGATCATGTGACTATACACTGTATATATCAGTAATTATGTACTGGCTATCCCAGAGAGATCATGTGACTATACACAGTACATTGCACAGTGTGACCCCCAGCAGACTATTGTGTGATTTATCAGCAGAATGTGACCCCAGTAGACTATTGTGTGATTTATCAGCAGGATGTGACCCCAGTAGACTATTGTGTGATTTATTAGCACAATGTGACCCCAGTAGACTAATATGTGATTTATCAGCAGGATGTGACCCCAGTAGACTATTGTGTGATTTATCAGCAGAATGTGACCCTAGTAGACTAATGTGTGATTTATCTGCAGGATGTGACCCCAGTAGACTAATATGTGATTTATCAGCAGGATGTGACCCCAGTAGACTATTGTGTGATTTATCAGCAGGATGTGACCCCAGTAGACTATTGTGTGATTTATCAGCAGGATGTGACCCCAGTAGACTATTGTGTGATTTATCAGCAGAATGTGACCCCAGTAGACTATTGTGTGATTTATCAGCAGGATGTGACCCCAGTAGACTATTGTGTGATTTATCAGCACAATGTGACCCCAGTAGACTATTGTGTTATTTATCAGCAGGATGTGACCACAGTAGACTAATATGTGATTTATCAGCAGGATGTGACCCCAGTAGACTATTGTGTGATTTATCAGCACAATGTGACCCCCGTAGACTATTGTGTTATTTATCAGCAAGATGTGACCCCAGTAGACTATTGTGTGATTTATCAGCAGGATGTGACCCCAGTATACTATTGTCTGATTTATCAGCAGGATGTGACCCCAGTAGATTATTGTGTGATTTATCGGCAGGATGTGACCCCAGTACACTATTGTGTGATTTATCAGCACAATGTGACCCCAGTAGACTAATATGTGATTTATCAGCACAATGTGACCCCAGTAGACTATTGTGTGATTTATCAGCAGGATGTGACCCCAGTAGACTAATATGTGATTTATTAGCAGGATGTGACCCCAGTAGACTATTGTGTGATTTATCAGCAGGATGTGACCCCAGTAGACTCTTGTGTGATTTATCAGCAGGATGTGACCCCAGTAGACTATTGTGTGATTTATCAGCAGGATGTGACCCCAGTAGACTATTGTGTGATTTATCAGCAGGATGTGACCCCAGTAGACTATTGTGTGATTTATCAGCAGGATGTGACCCCAGTAGACTATTGTGTGATTTATCAGCAGGATGTGACCCCAGTAGACTATTGTGTGATTTATCAGCAGGATGTGACCCCAGTAGACTATTGTGTGATTTATCAGTAGGATGTGAGCCCAGTAGACTATTGTCTGATTTATCAGCAGAATGTAACCCCGGTAGTTTATTGGGTGATTTATCAGCAGGATGTGACCCCAGTAGACTATTGTGTGATTTATCAGCAGAATGTGACCCCAGTAGACTATTGTGTGATTTATCAGCAGGATGTGACCCCCAGTAGACTAATTTGTGATTTATCAGCAGGATGTGACCTCAGTAGACTAATATGTGATTTATCAGCAGGATATGAGCGTAGACAGCAGAGAGCAGAGGAACCAGCAGCTGTACTTGCTCTGCCCTACATATCCCAACGTTCTCTTAGACCTGTACAATGTCAGCACGTCCATCGTCTCCTCCGCTGGTGAGTCAGCTCCTGTGTGATCAGTGATTAATCTCACACTATTAACCTCTTGTCTGCTAGGGCTGGGTAGCAGGTCATTGGTGACATCCTGTAGTGACTACGGTTAAGTTATCTTCCCCTCTCTCTCCTTTATTTAGTTGGCATTAATGAACTTGAGAAGGACGCGTTCCTGGCAATCCTCTCCGCAGACAAAGAACACAATGTCTCAGACAAGCTGCCCCGGACGCTGAGGATCAGCAAGCTGGGAATGAGATGGGCTGTGTCACAGAGTCAGCTGCAGCCAGTGGGAAATGCAAAGATGAGGGTGAAACTGGAGCATGTGAAAAGGATACTAAATAGGCTGAGATTTACCCGCTTCCCCTAGAAGGCAAGAAATGCTTGTAAACTCCCTACACTAACGATATGGTCCCTGTATGTCAGTGCTGTGTAACCTCCCTACACTACTGATATGATCCCTGTATGTCAGTGCTTGTAACCTCCCTACACTACGGATATGATCCCTGTATGTCAGTGTTGTAACCTTCCTACACTACTGATATTATCCCTGTATGTCAGTGCTGTGTAACCCTTTCTACACTACTGATATGATCCCTGTATGTCAGTGCTGTGTAACCCTTCCTACACTACTGATATGATCCCTGTATGTCAGTGCTTGCAACCTCCCTAAACTACTGGTATGATCCCTGTATTTCAGTGCTTGTAACCTTCCTACACTAATGATATGGTCCCTGTATGTCAGTGTTGTGTAACCTCCCTACACTACTGATATGATCCCTGTATGTCAGTGCTTGTAACCTCCCTACACTACTGATATGATCCCTGTATGTCAGTGCTGTGTAACCTCCCTACACTACTGATATGATCTATGTATGTCAGTGCTTGTAACCTCCCTACACTACTGGTATGATCCCTGTATGTCAGTGCTTGTAACCTTCCTACACTAATGATATGGTCCCTGTATGTCAGTATTGTGTAACCTCCCTACACTACTGATATGATCTATGTATGTCAGTGCTTGTAACCTCCCTACACTACTGGTATGATCCCTGTATGTCAGTGCTTGTAACCTCCCTACACTAATGATATGATCTCTGTATGTCAGTGCTTGTAACCTCCCTACACTACTGATAAGATCCCTGTATGTCAGTGCTGTGTAACCTCCCTGCACTAATGATATGATCCTTCTATGTCAGTGCTTGTAACCTCCCTACACTACTGATATGATCCCTGTATGTCAGTGCTTGTAAGCTCCCTACACTACTGATATGATCCCTGCAAGTCAGTAATTGTAACCTCCCTACACTACTGATATGACCCCTGTATGTCAGTGCTGTGTAACCTCCCTACACTACTGATATGATCCCTGTATGTCAGTGCTGTGTAACCTCCCTACACTACTGATATGATCCCTGTATGTCAGTGCTGTGTAACCTCCCTACACTACTGATATGATCCCTGTATTTCAGTGCTTGTAACCTCCCTACACCACTAATATGATCCCTGTATGTCAGTGCTGTGTAACCCCCCTACACTACTGATATGATCCCTGTATGTCAGTGCTGTGTAACCTCCCTACACTAATGATATGACCTCTGTATGTCAGTGCTGTGTAACCTCCCTACACTACTTATATGATCCCTGTATGTCAGTGCTGTGTAACCTCCCTACCCAACTGATATGATCCCTGTATGTGAGTGCTGTGTAACCTCCCTACACTACTGATATGATCCCTGTATGTCAGTGCTATATAACCTCCCTACACTACTGATATGATCCCTGTATGTCAGTGCTGTGTAACCTCCCTACACTACTGACATGATCCCTGTATGTCAGTGCTTGTAACCTCCCCACACTAATGATATTATCCTTCTATGTCAGTGCTTGTAAGCTCCCTACACTACTGATATGATCCCTGTATGTCAGTGCTTATAACCTCCCTACACTACTGATATGATCCCTGTATGTCAGTGCTGTGTAACCTCCCTACACTACTGATATGATACCTGTATGTCAGTGCTTGTAACCTCCCTACACTACTGATATTATCCCTGTATGTCAGTGCTTGTAACCTCCCTACACTACTGATATGATCCCTGTATGTCAGTGCTGTGTAACCTCCCTACACTACTGATATGACCCCTGTATGTCAGTGCTTTGTAACCTCCCTACACTACTGATATGATCCCTGTATGTAAGTGCTTGTAACCTCCCTACACTACTGATATGATCCCTGTATGTAAGTTCTTGTAACCTCCCTAAACCACTGATATGATCCCTGTATGTCAGTGCTTGTAACCTTTAAGAAATACAAATATAAGCAGTTCTAGAAACAATACTCCTATTTTGCCAAACTGAAAAAATCTGCCCCTCAAATGCAGACAATATATGACTTGATAGATTGTGGTGTGTAGTTGGCGCGCCAAAAAACTTTTTGGAGCTAGGACGGAAGAAAAGATATAGCTTATTTATGTGTATACACTAACGATATGGTCCCTGTATGTCAGTGCTGTGTAACCTCCCTACACTACTGATATGATCCCTGTATGTCAGTGCTTGTAACCTCCCTACACTACGGATATGATCCCTGTATGTCAGTGTTGTAACCTTCCTACACTACTGATATTATCCCTGTATGTCAGTGCTGTGTAACCCTTTCTACACTACTGATATGATCCCTGTATGTCAGTGCTGTGTAACCCTTCCTACACTACTGACATGATCCCTGTATGTCAGTGCTTGCAACCTCCCTAAACTACTGGTATGATCCCTGTATTTCAGTGCTTGTAACCTTCCTACACTAATGATATGGTCCCTGTATGTCAGTGTTGTGTAACCTCCCTACACTACTGATATGATCCCTGTATGTCAGTGCTTGTAACCTCCCTACACTACTGATATGATCCCTGTATGTCAGTGCTGTGTAACCTCCCTACACTACTGATATGATCTATGTATGTCAGTGCTTGTAACCTCCCTACACTACTGGTATGATCCCTGTATGTCAGTGCTTGTAACCTTCCTACACTAATGATATGGTCCCTGTATGTCAGTATTGTGTAACCTCCCTACACTACTGATATGATCTATGTATGTCAGTGCTTGTAACCTCCCTACACTACTGGTATGATCCCTGTATGTCAGTGCTTGTAACCTCCCTACACTAATGATATGATCTCTGTATGTCAGTGCTTGTAACCTCCCTACACTACTGATAAGATCCCTGTATGTCAGTGCTGTGTAACCTCCCTGCACTAATGATATGATCCTTCTATGTCAGTGCTTGTAACCTCCCTACACTACTGATATGATCCCTGTATGTCAGTGCTTGTAAGCTCCCTACACTACTGATATGATCCCTGTAAGTCAGTAATTGTAACCTCCCTACACTACTGATATGACCCCTGTATGTCAGTGCTGTGTAACCTCCCTACACTACTGATATGATCCCTGTATGTCAGTGCTGTGTAACCTCCCTACACTACTGATATGATCCCTGTATGTCAGTGCTGTGTAACCTCCCTACACTACTGATATGATCCCTGTATTTCAGTGCTTGTAACCTCCCTACACCACTAATATGATCCCTGTATGTCAGTGCTGTGTAACCCCCCTACACTACTGATATGATCCCTGTATGTCAGTGCTGTGTAACCTCCCTACACTAATGATATGACCTCTGTATGTCAGTGCTGTGTAACCTCCCTACACTACTTATATGATCCCTGTATGTCAGTGCTGTGTAACCTCCCTACCCAACTGATATGATCCCTGTATGTGAGTGCTGTGTAACCTCCCTACACTACTGATATGATCCCTGTATGTCAGTGCTATATAACCTCCCTACACTACTGATATGATCCCTGTATGTCAGTGCTGTGTAACCTCCCTACACTACTGACATGATCCCTGTATGTCAGTGCTTGTAACCTCCCCACACTAATGATATTATCCTTCTATGTCAGTGCTTGTAAGCTCCCTACACTACTGATATGATCCCTGTATGTCAGTGCTTATAACCTCCCTACACTACTGATATGATCCCTGTATGTCAGTGCTGTGTAACCTCCCTACACTACTGATATGATACCTGTATGTCAGTGCTTGTAACCTCCCTACACTACTGATATTATCCCTGTATGTCAGTGCTTGTAACCTCCCTACACTACTGATATGATCCCTGTATGTCAGTGCTGTGTAACCTCCCTACACTACTGATATGACCCCTGTATGTCAGTGCTTTGTAACCTCCCTACACTACTGATATGATCCCTGTATGTAAGTGCTTGTAACCTCCCTACACTACTGATATGATCCCTGTATGTAAGTTCTTGTAACCTCCCTAAACCACTGATATGATCCCTGTATGTCAGTGCTTGTAACCTTTAAGAAATACAAATATAAGCAGTTCTAGAAACAATACTCCTATTTTGCCAAACTGAAAAAATCTGCCCCTCAAATGCAGACAATATATGACTTGATAGATTGTGGTGTGTAGTTGGCGCGCCAAAAAACTTTTTGGAGCTAGGACGGAAGAAAAGATATAGCTTATTTATGTGTATACATTAATGGAATATATAGAAAAGTAATAATTGGTTAAATAACCATACTATAAGAGAGTCACTTATAAAATCAAAGTAAGTGGAAAAATAAGTGCATCTGCTGTATGAGAATAAATGCTTGTTTATTGTTAAAACCTGAATGCAAGGTTTTATATAAAAAATATTATGATAAACAATTTAAAACAATATAAACCCTATTATAGTAAAACAATTTCAACATATGACAAAATTGAGGCTGTTTCAGTATGTGTAAAAAGGACGTCTCCCTTAATATATTGCCTCAAATATAGTTATACAATGATATTAATATAAAAACGTTATAGAAAATACCTTAGATAGATTGCCTTGTGTGATAATTCAAAGCCACCTTAAATCAAAGTGTAACAAGATAAACTGTATTTAACTATATTTTGATACAGTGTATTGATATAGGTCTGCACTTTACAAAGTTGTATGTTGATACAATGTATGCTTTTTGTAAACAAAAGATAGTCGCATGGTCTGAGTACTGAGACGTCAGATTGGATTCTCTACTCACGTGACCTGGATTTGAATGGCCGTTACAATGTTACCAGTGCACTGGTTGAAGCGTGGTCTATGTTGCCATGGTGACCGCAAAGTTTAGCCGTTGTTGCATAAATGCTTTTATTAATACTCTTCTGTAGATTATGATAAACAAACGTAACTCCTCTTTCTCTTGTTAAGTGTATCCAGTCCACGGATCATCCATTACTTATGGAATATATTCTCCTTCCCAACAGGAAGTTGCAAGAGTCCACCCACAGCAAAGCTGCTATATAGCTCCTCCCCTAACTGCCATATTCAGTCATTCTCTTGCAAGCCTCAACATAGATAGGAGGTCGTGAGAGTCTGTGGTGCTTTCTACTTAGTTTATTCTTCAATCAAAAGTTTGTTATTTTTAAATGGCACCGGAGTGTGCTGTTTATCTCAGGCTGTATTTGGAAGAAGAATCTGCCTGCGTTTTTCTATGATCTTAGCAGACGTAACTAAGATCCATTTGCTGTTCTCACACATTCTGAGGAGTGAGGTACTTCAGAGGGGGAATGGCGTGCAGGTTTTCCTGCAGATAAGGTATGTGCAGTAAAATATTTTTCTAGGAATGGAATTGACTAAGAAAATACTGCTGATACCAAAGTAATGTAAGTAAAGCCTTAAATGCAGCGATAGCGACTGGTATCAGGCTTATTAATAGAGATACATACTCTTGTAAAAATGTGTTTTAAAACGTTTGCTGGCATGTTTAATCGTTTTTTAACATATGTTTGGTGATAAAACTTATTGGGGCCTAAGTTTTTTCCACATGGCTGGCTTAAATTTTGCATAGAAACAGTTTCCTGAGGCTTTCCACTGTTATAGTATAAAAGTTACAGTTGGTGCAGTTAAAATTACAAACAGTGACATTCAGCTTCCCTCAGCAGTCCCCTGCATGCTATAGGACATCTCTGAAGGGCTCAAAAGGGCTTCAAAAGTAGGAGCTGTTATGACTGTTTAAAACATATTTTTCGTTTTGTTAATCTGTTTTTTGTATTAAGGGGTTAATCATCCATTTGCAAGTGGGTGCAATGCTCTGCTAACTTGTTACATACACTGTAAAAATTTTGTTAGTTTAACTGCCTTTTTTCACTGTTATTTCAAATTTTGGCAAAATTTGTTTCTCTTAAAGGCACAGTAACGTTTTATATATTTGCTTGTTAACTTGATTTAAAGTGTTTTCCAAGCTTACTAGTCTCATTATTAGTCTGTTCTAACATGTCTGACATAGAGGAAGCTCTGTGTTCATTATGTTTTAAAGCCATGGTGGAACCCCATCTTAGAATGTGTACCAGATGTACTGATTTCATGTTAAACAATAAAGATCATTTTTTGTCTTTAAAAACATTATCACCAGAGGATTCTGTCGTGGGGGTAGTTATGCCGACTAACTCTCCCCACGTGTCAGACCTTTTGACTCCCGCTTTAGGGACTCACGCTCAAATGGCGCCAAGTACATCAAGGGCACCCATAGCGTTTCTTTACCAGGGGATTCTGTCGAGGGGAAAGTTATGCCGACTAACTCTCCCCACGTGTCAGACCCTTCGACTCCCGCTTCAGGGACTCACGCTCAAATGGCGCCAAGTACATCAAGGGCGCCCATAGCGTTTATTTTACAAGACATGGCAAAGTTGGTGAATAATATTCTGGCAGCAGTATTAGTCAGACTACCTGAAATTAAAGGAAAGCAGTTAGCTCTGGGGGTAGATACAGAGCATACAGACGCTTTAAGAACCATGTATGATACTACCTCACAATATGCTTAGTCTGTGGGTGATTTTTTTTTTTTTTTTTTTTTGACTCAGGGAAGATGATTTAACCTGATTCTGATATTTCTACATTTAAAATTTATGCTTGAGAACCTCCACTTGTTGCTCAGGGAGGCTTTGGCTGCTCTGAATGAATGTGTACAATCGCAGGGCCAGAGAAATTGTGTAGACTGGATAAATAATATGCAGTGCCGGTGTGTACTGATGTTTTTCCAATACCTAAAGAGGTTTACTAAAAAATTTTTTAATAAGGAATGGGATGTGCCGTTCTCTTCCCCTCCTATTTTTTAGAAGAATGTTTTCTAATAGTTTCCACCACTCGGGACTTCTGGCAGACAGTTCCTAAGGTGGAGAGAAGAGTTTCTACTCTAGCTAAGCGTACCACTACCTCTGACGAGGACAGTTGTGCTTTTTAGATCCAATGGATAAAAAATGTTTATTCAACAGGGTTTTATCCTGCAGCCCCTTGCATACATTGCTTCTGTCACTGCTGCTGCGGCGTTCTGGGTTGAGTCTCTTGATGAGGCTTTACAGTTAAGCGACTCTATTGGATGAATATATTTGACAAGCTTATGCTAGCCAATTCCTTTGTTTTCTGATGCCTTGTTCATTTGACTAGACTAACGGCTAAGAATTCTGTTTTTTACTATACTGGCGCGCAGAGCGCTATGGCTTATATCATGGTCAGCTGTCGTGACTTTAATAAATAAGCTACTTAACTTCCCTTCAAGGGGCAGACCCTATTCGGGCCTGGTTTGAAGGAGATTATTGCTTATATCACTGGAGGAAAAGGTCATGCCCTTCCTCAGGATAGGTCTAAATCAAGGGCAAAAAAAAAAAAAAAAAAAAAAAAAAGTCTAATTTTCGTACCTTTTAAAAACTTCAGGGCAGGTGTGGCATCCTCTTCCTCTAAGGCAAAACAAGAGGGAATTTTTGCTCAATCCAAGGCGGTCTGGAGACAATCGGACCTGGAACAAAGATAAGCAGGCCAAGGAGCCTGCTGCTGCCTCTAAGGCAGCATGAAGGAACGGACCCCTATCCGGTAACGGATCCTATAGGGGGCAGACTTTCTTTCTTTGCCCAGGCGTGGGCAAGAGATGCCCAGGATCCCTAGGCATTGGAATTTATATCCCAGAGATATCTTCTGGATTTCAAAGATTTCCCCCCAAAAAAAGGGGAGATTTCGCCTTTCACAATTATCTGCAAACCAGATAAAGAAGGAGGCATTCTTACATTGTGTACAAGATCCATCCAGTTCCAAGAGAGGAACAGGGACAGAGTTTTTACTCAAATCTGTTTGTGGTTCCCAAGGAGAGGGAACCTTCAGACCTATTTTGGATCTAAAGATCTTAAACAAATTCCTCAGAATTCCGTCATTTAAGATGGAAACTATTCGTACCATCTTAACTATGATCCAGGAGAGTCAATAGAGGACTACAATGGATTTGAAGGATGCTTATCCTCACATTGTGATGCATAAAGATCACCATCGTTTTTCAGGTTTGCCTTTCTAGACAGGCATTACCAGTTTGTAGCTCTTTCCTTTGGGATATCTACAGCCCCAAGAATCTTTATGGAGGTTCTGGGGTCGCTTTGGCGGTCCTTAGACCGCGGGGCATAGAAGTGGCCCCTTATTTAGACGACATCCTGATACAGGCGTCAAACATCCAAATTGCCCAGTCTCATACGGACGTAGTACTGGCATTTCTGAGATCACATGGGTGGAAAGTGAACAAGGAAAGAGTTCTCTATCCCCAATCTCAAGGGTTTCCCTCCTAGGGACTCTGATAAATTCTGTAGAAATGAAAATTTACCTGACGGAGTCCAGGTTGTCAAAGTTTCTAAATTTCTGCCGTGTTTTTTTCATCCCATCCGCGCCCTTCGGTGGCTCAGTACATGAATGAAATCGGCTTAATGGTAGCGGCAAGGGACATAGTATCGTTTGCACGTCTACATTTCAGACCGCTGCAACTATGCATGCTCAGTCAGAGGAACGGGGATTACACAGATTTGTCCCCCTGTTAAACCTGGACCAAGAGACCAGAGATTCTCTTCTCTGGTGACTATGTCGGGTCCATCTGTCCAAGGGTATGACCTTCCGCAGGTCAGATGGGACAATTGTTACAATAGATGCCAGCCTTTTAGGTTGGGATGCAGTCTGGAACTCCCTGAAGGCTCAGGGATAGTGGACTTAGGAGGAGACCCTCCTTCTAATAAATATTCTGGAACTGGGAGTGATATTCCATGCTCTTCAGACTTGGCCTCAGTTAGCAACTCTGAGGTACATCATACTCAGTCGGACAATATACACGACTGTGGCTTACATCAGCCATCAAGGGGGAACAGAAGTTCCCTAGCGATGTTAGAAGTCTTACAATAATTCACTGGACAGAGACTCACTCTTGTCTATCAGCTATCCATATCCCAGGTGTTGAGAACTGGGAGGTGGATTTTCTAAGTCGTCAGACTTTTCTTCCGGGGGAGTGGGATTTCCTCCGGAGGTCAAGACCAAGCAGGAGAGGGCTTTGGTGTTTTTGACAGCGCCTGCGTAGCCACGCAGGACCTGGTATGCAGATCTGGTGGACATGTCATCCTTTCCATCACGGTCTCTGCTTCAGAGACAGGTCCCTCTACCTCAGGGTCCTTTCAACCATCTAAATAGAATCAATCTGAGATGGACTGCCTGGAGACTGAACGCTTGATGTTATCAAAGCATGGTTTCTCCGAGTCAGTCATTGATACCTTAATACAGACATGAAAGCCTGTCTCTAGGAAAATTGAACATAGATATGGTGTAAATATCTGATTGTTATGAATCCAAGGGTTACTCATGGAGTAAAGTCTGGATTTCCAGGATATTATCTTTTCTCCAAGATGTTTTTGAGAAAAGGGTTGTCAGCTAATTCCTTAAAAGGGGACAGATTTTTACTCTGTCTATTTTTTTGCACAAGCGTCTGGCAGGTATTCTAGACGTTCAGGCATTTGGTCAGGCTTTGGTTATATCCAAGCCTGTGTTTAAAACTGTTGCTCCGCCATGGAGCTTAAACCTGATTCTTAAGGTTCTTCAAGAAGTTCCGTTTGAACCTTTTTTGTTCCATAGATATCAATCTTTATCTTGGAAAGTTCCTTTTGGGTAGCTAATTCCTCGACTCGTAGAGTCTCCAAGTTATCTGTGTTACAATGTGATTCTCCTTATCTGGTCCTTCGTACGGATAAGGTAGTCCTGCGTACCAACCTGGGTTTTTTCCTAAGGTGGTATCTAACAAGTACATCACTCAAGAGATAGTTGTTCCATGCTTGTATCCTAATCCTTCCTCAAAGAAGGAACGTCTATTACACAATATTGGACGTGGTTTGTGCTTTAAAGTTTTACTTACAAGCTACTACAGTTTTCATCAAACGTTCACCTTGTTTGTTGTCTATTCTGGACAGAGGAGAGGTCAAAAGACTTCAGCAGCCTCTCTGTCTTTTTGGTTAAAAAGCATAATTCATTTAGCTTATGAGACTGCTGGACAGCAGCCTCCTGAAGGGATTACAGCTCATTCTACTAGAGCTGTGGTTTTCACTTGGGCCTTTTTTTAAATGTGGCTTCTGTTGAACAGATTTACAAGACGGAGTCTTGGTCTGCGCTTCATACTTTTCAAATTTAACAAATTTGATACCTTGCTTCTTCGGAGGCTATTTTTGGGAGAAAGGGTTTTTTACAGGCAGTGGTAACTTCCGTTTAAGTACCTGCCTTGTCCCTCCCATCATCCGTGTACTTTAGCTTTGGTATTGGTATTCCATAAGTAATGGATGATCCGTGGACTGGATACACTTAACAAGAGAAAACATAATTTATGCTTACCTGATAAATTTATTTCTCTTGTAGTGTATCCAGTCCACGGCCCGCCCTGTCACTTTAAGGCAGGTAATTTTTTCATTTGAACTACAGTCACCACTGCACCCTATGGTTTTTCCTTTCTCTGCATGTTTTCGGTCGAATGACTGAATATGGCAGTTAGGGGAGGAGCTATATAGCAGCTTTGCTGTGGGTGGACTCTTGCAACTTCCTGTTGGGAAGGAGAATATATTCCATAAGTAATGGATGATCCGTGGACTGGATACACTACAAGAGAAATAAATTTATCAGGTAAGCATAAATTATGTTTTATCCTTGGATAGTCCTTGGAGTATTTTGGTTTGTGAGCGGTGTGTTGTCCTCTTATTTTGGAATCTCCGGTTTTCTTGAGCTTCTAAAAAGGACAATTCCTTCTGACAATATATCGGTCGCTTTTTCTCTTGTTAAGTGTATCCAGTCCACGGATCATCCATTACTTGTGGGATATTCTCCTTCCCAACAAGAAGTTGCAAGAGGATCACCCACAGCAGAGCTGCTATATAGCTCCTCCCCTCACTGCCATATCCAGTCATTCTCTTGCAACTCTCAACTAAGATGGAGGTTGTAAGAGGACTGTGGTGTTTTATACTTAGTTTATTTCTTCAATCAAAAGTTTGTTATTTTTAAATGGTACCGGAGTGTACTGTTTATCTCAGGCAGTATTTAGAAGAAGAATCTGCCTGCGTTTTCTATGATCTTAGCAGAAGTAACTAAGATCCTTTGCTGTTCTCACATATTCTGAGGAGTGAGGTAACTTCAGAGGGGGAATAGCGTGCAGGTTTTCCTGCAATAAGGTATGTGCAGTTAAAATATTTTTCTAGGGATGGAATTTGCTAGAAAATGCTGCTGATACCGAAGTAATGTAAGTAAAGCCTTAAATGCAGTGATAGCGACTGGTATCAGGCTTATTAATAGAGATAATAATCTAAAACTATACAAATATGTCAGATGTTAAACAACACAATGTACAGGGTGACTAGAATAGAGTACAATACTCCCCTCTTAAATGACCGCTGCTCTCTAACAGTCTCTCCCAACCGGACTGTGAGTAGAAAGTGAATCGGATATATAGAGGCGCTGATCTTGAATCTCGTGTATATGGACGTACACACTGAAGAAAGAAAAACTTGGCTTGTGATTTGCAGAAGTTAACAACAAATTAATGTGCAGTATACTCACTCCGAAAAATTCAGAGTTCAGCTTCTTCAAGAGGTTTTTCTGTCTCAACTTTCCCAATTTCCACACTGTATTTGTGTCTGTGGATAATGAAAATTGCACTGCAGGTAATTGAATCTTTTGCTTGATAAAAAGTGCAATATACTCACTCCGATAAATTTCGGAATCCGGCTCCTCAGAACATGTTGTGTAGTTTGAAAATACTTCCAAAAAGGCAGCAGAAATACTTGTTGTGGTAAAAAACAAATATTTATTAAAACATAATAAAATGCTCTTATTTATCTTGGCTCTACGCGTTTCAACGACAATATCGTCTTTTTCAAGAGCAGTAAAAACAATTGGAAGTGCCAATTGTTTTTACTGCTCTTGAAAAAGACGATATTGTCGTGAGTATACTGCACATTAATTTGTTGTTAACTTCTGCAAATCACAAGCCAAGTTTTTCTTTCTTCAGTGTGTACGTCCATATACACGAGATTCAAGATCAGCGCCTCTATATATCCGATTCACTTATTAATAGAGATACATACTCTTATAAAAGTGTATTTTAAAACGTTTGCTGGCATGTTTAATCTTTTTTACATATGTTTGGCGATAAAACTTATTGAGGCCTAGTTTTTTCCACATGGCTGGCTTGAATTTTGCCTAGAAACAGTTCTCTGAGGCTTCCCACTGTTGTAATATGAGTGGGAGGGGCCTATTTTGGCGTTTTTTTGCACAGCAAAAATTACAGACACAGACATCCTGCTTCTTCCTGCATGATCCAGGACTTCTCTGAAGGGCTCAAAAGGCTTCAAAAGTCGTATTGAGGGAGGTAAAAAGCCACAGTAGAGCTGTGGCAGTTGTGACTGTTTAAAAAACGTTTTTGTCATTTGTTATTCCGTTTTTGGTATTAAGGGGTTAATCATCCATTTGCAAGTGGGTGCAATGCTCTGCTAACTTATTACATACACTGTAAAAATTTCGTTAGTGTAACTGCATTTTTTCAGTGTTATTTCAAAATTTGGGAAAATTTGTGTTTCTTAAAGGCGCAGTAACGTTTTTTTATATTGCTTGTAAACTTGTTTTAAAGTGTTTTCCAAGCTTGCTAATCTCATTGCTAGTCTGTTTAAACATGTCTGACACAGAGGAACCTACTTGTTCATTATGTTTGAAAGCCATGGTGGAGCCCCATAGGAGAATGTGTACTAAATGTATTGATTTCACCTTAAACAGTAAAGATCAGTCTTTATCTATAAAAGAATTATCACCAGAGGGTTCTGTCGAGGGGGAAGTTATGCCGACTAACTCTCCCCACGTGTCAGACCCTTCGCCTCCCGCTCAGGGGACGCACGCTAATATGGCGCCAATTACATCAGGGACGTCCATAGCGATTACCTTGCAGGACATGGCTGCAATCATGAATAATACCCTGTCAGAGGTATTATCTAGATTGCCTGAATTAAGAGGCAAGCGCGATAGCTCTGGGGTTAGGAGAGATACAGAGCACGCAAATGCTGTTAGAGCCATGTCTGATACTGCGTCACAGTATGCAGAACATGAGGACGGAGAGCTTCAGTCTGTGGGTGACATCTCTGACTCGGGGAAACCTGATTCAGAGATTTCTAATTTTAAATTTAAGCTTGAGAACCTCCGTGTATTGCTTGGGGAGGTATTAGCTGCTCTGAATGACTGTAACACAGTTGCAATTCCAGAGAAATTGTGTAGGCTGGATAGATACTATGCGGTGCCGGTGTGTACTGACGTTTCTCCAACATTGGTGTGTCCGGTCCACGGCGTCATCCTTACTTGTGGGATATCTCTTCCACAACAGGAAATGGCAAAGAGTCCCAGCAAAGCTGGCCATATAGTCCCTCCTAGGCTCCGCCCACCCCAGTCATTCTCTTTGCCGTTGCACAGGCAACATCTCCACGGAGATGGTTAAGAGTTTTTTGGTGTTTAAATTTTTTTAGACTGAGCCTCATTTTCGCTCCATTACTGCGCAGTTGTTTTTTGAGAGCGGGGCATGGATCTGAAATTTGCTGGAAAAGCTTTTAGAAGGCGTCAATTGGTATCGTATTCCCCTTTGGGCTTGGTTGGGTCTCAGCAAAGGCTATAGCTGGGACTGTATAGGGGTTAAATTTGTAAACGGCTCCGGTTCCGTTATTTTAAGGGTTAAAGCTCTGAAATTTGGTGTGCAATACTCTTAATGCTTTAAGACACTGTGGTGAAATTTTGGTAATTTTTGAACAATTCCTTCATACTTTTTCACATATTCAGTAATAAAGTGTTTTCTGTTTAAAATTTAAAGAGACAGTAACGGTTTTGTTTTAAAACGTTTTTTGTGCTTTGTTGATAAGTTTAAGCCTGTTTAACATGTCTGTGCCTTCGGGCTATGTTCTATATGTATGAAAGCCAATGTGTCTCCCCATTTAAATTTATGTGATAATTGTGCCATAGCGTCCAAACAAAGTAAGGACAGTACTGCCACAGATAATGAAATTGCCCAAGATGATTCCTCAGATGAGGGGAGTAAACATGATACTACATCATCTCCTACTGTGTCTACACCAGTTTTGCCCACACAGGAGGCCCCTAGTACATCTAGTGCGCCAATGCTTATTACCATGCAACAATTAACGGCTGTAATGGATAACGCCATAGCAAATATTTTATCTAAAATGCCTACTTATCAGAGAAAGCGCGATTGCTCTGTTTTAAACACTGAAGAGCAGGAGGGCGCTGATGATAATTGTTCTGTCATACCCTCACACCAATCTGAAGGGGCCATGAGGGAGGTTTTGTCAGATGGGGAAATTTCAGATTCAGGAAAAATTTCTCAACAAGCTGAACCTGATGTTGTGACATTTAAATTTAAATTAGAACATCTCCGCGAACTGCTTAAGGAGGTGTTATCTACTATGGATGATTGTGACAACTTGGTCATTCCAGAGAAATTATGCAAGATGGACAAGTTCCTAGAGGTTCTGGTGCACCCCGACGCTTTTCCTATACCCAAGCGTGTGGCGGACATAGTAAATAAGGAGTGGGAAAAGCCCGGCATACCTTTTGTTCCCCCCCCCTATATTTAAGAAATTATTTCCTATGGTCGACCCCAGAAAGGACTTATGGCAGACAGTCCCTAAGGTCGAGGGGGCAGTTTCTACTCTAAATAAACGCACTACTATTCCTATCGAAGATAGTTGTGCTTTCAAAGATCCTATGGATAAAAAATTGGAGGGTTTGCTTAAAAAGATTTTTGTACAGCAAGGTTACCTTCTACAACCCATTTCGTGCATTGTTCCTGTCACTACAGCAGCGTGGTTCTGGTTCGAGGAACTAGAAAACTCGCTTAGTAGAGAGACTCCATATGAGGAGGTTATGGACAGAGTTCACGCACTTAAGTTGGCTAACTCTTTTATTTTAGATGCCGCTTTGCAATTAGCTAGATTAGCGGCGAAAAATTCAGGGTTTGCTATCGTGGCGCGCAGAGCGCTTTGGCTAAAGTCTTGGTCAGCGGATGTGTCATCCAAGACAAAATTGCTTAACATCCCTTTCAAAGGTAAAACTCTATTTGGACCAGAATTGAAAGAGATTATTTCAGACATCACTGGGGGAAAGGGCCACGCCCTTCCACAAGATAGACCTTTCAAGGCCAAAAATAAGTCTAATTTTCGTTCCTTTCGCAATTTCAGGAACGGACCGGCCTCTAATTCTGCATCCTCTAAGCAAGAGGGTAATGCCTCACAACCCAAACCAGCCTGGAAACCGATGCAAGGCTGGAACAAGGGTAAGCAGGCCAAGAAGCCTGCCGCTGCTAACAAAACAGCATGAAGGAGTAGCCCCCGATCCGGGACCGGATCTAGTGGGGGGCAGACTCTCTCTCTTTGCTCAGGCTTGGGCAAGAGATGTTCAGGATCCCTGGGCGCTAGAAATAGTTTCTCAGGGTTATCTCCTGGAATTCAGGGAACTACCCCCAAGGGGAAGGTTCCACATGTCTCAGTTATCCTCAAAGGGAACTTTCAGACCAATTTTGGATTTGAAAATCCTAAACAAATTTCTCAGGGTACCATCGTTCAAGATGGAAACCATTCGAACGATTCTACCCACTATCCAGGAAAGTCAATTTATGACTACCGTGGATCTAAAGGATGCGTACCTACATATTCCTATACACAAAGAACATCATCAGTTCCTAAGGTTCGCTTTTCTGGACAAGCATTACCAGTTTGTGGCCCTCCCATTCGGGTTAGCCACTGCTCCAAGGATTTTCACAAAGGTACTAGGGTCCCTTCTAGCGGTTCTAAGACCGAGGGGCATTGCAGTAGTACCTTACTTGGACGACATTCTAATACAAGCGTCGTCCCTGTCAAAAGCAAAGGCTCATACAGACATCGTTCTGGCCTTTCTCAGATCACACGGATGGAAGGTGAACATAGAAAAAAGTTCTCTGTCTCCGTCGACAAGAGTTCCCTTCTTGGGAACAATAATAGATTCCTTAGAAATGAGGATTTTTCTGACAGAGGTCAGAAAGTCAAAACTTCTAAGCACTTGTCAAGTTCTTCATTCTGTTCCTCGTCCTTCCATAGCGCAGTGCATGGAAGTAGTAGGGTTGATGGTTGCAGCAATGGACATAGTTCCTTTTGCACGAATTCATCTAAGACCATTACAACTGTGCATGCTCAAACAGTGGAATGGGGACTATACAGACTTGTCTCCAATGATTCAAGTAGATCAGAAGACCAGAGATTCACTCCGTTGGTGGCTGACCCTGGACCATCTGTCCCAGGGAATGAGCTTCCGCAGACCAGAGTGGGTCATTGTCACGACCGACGCCAGTCTAGTGGGCTGGGGCGCAGTCTGGGAATCCCTGAAAGCTCAGGGTCTATGGTCTCGGGAAGAGTCTCTTCTCCCGATAAACATTCTGGAACTGAGAGCGATATTCAATGCTCTCAGGGCTTGGCCTCAACTAGCAAAGGCCAGATTCATAAGGTTCCAATCAGACAACATGACGACCGTTGCGTATATCAATCATCAGGGGGGAACAAGGAGTTCCCTGGCGATGAAAGAAGTGACCAAAATAATTCAATGGGCGGAGGATCACTCCTGCCACCTATCTGCGATCCACATTCCAGGTGTGGAAAACTGGGAAGCGGATTATTTGAGTCGTCAGACATTCCATCCGGGAGAGTGGGAACTCCACCCGGAGATCTTTGCCCAGTTGACGCAGCTATGGGGCATTCCAGATATGGATCTGATGGCGTCTCGTCAGAACTTCAAGGTTCCTTGCTACGGGTCCAGATCCAGGGATCCCAAGGCGACTCTAGTCGATGCACTAGTAGCGCCTTGGACCTTCAACCTAGCTTATGCGTTTCCACCGTTTCCTCTCATTCCCAGGCTGGTAGCCAGGATCAAACAGGAGAGGGCCTCGGTGATCTTGATAGCTCCTGCGTGGCCACGCAGGACTTGGTATGCAGACCTGGTGAATATGTCATCGGTTCCACCATGGAAGCTACCTTTGAGACAGGACCTTCTTGTTCAGGGTCCATTCGAACATCCAAATCTGGTCTCCCTCCAGCTGACGGCTTGGAGATTGAACGCTTGATTCTATCAAAGCGTGGGTTTTCAGATTCTGTGATAGATACTCTGGTTCAGGCCAGAAAACCGGTAACTAGAAAGATTTACCATAAAATATGGAAAAGATATATCTGTTGGTGTGAATCCAAAGGATTCCCATGGAATAAGATAAAAATTCCTAAGATTCTATCCTTTCTACAAGAAGGTTTGGAGAAAGGATTATCTGCAAGTTCTCTAAAGGGACAGATCTCTGCTTTATCTGTCTTACTACACAAAAGACTGGCAGCTGTGCCAGATGTTCAAGCATTTGTTCAGGCTCTGGTTAGGATCAAGCCTGTTTAAAGATCTTTGACTCCTCCCTGGAGTCTAAATCTAGTTCTTTCAGTTCTTCAAGGGGTTCCGTTTGAACCTTTACATTCCACAGATATTAAGTTACTATCTTGGAAAGTTTTGTTTTTGGTTGCAATTTCTTATGCTAGAAGAGTTTCAGAGTTATCTGCTCTGCAGTGTTCTCCGCCCTATCTGGTGTTCCATGCAGATAAGGTGGTTTTGCGTACTAAGCCTGGTTTTCTTCCTAAGGTTGTTTCTAACAAAAATATTAACCAGGAGATAGTTGTACCTTCTTTATGTCCGAATCCAGTTTCAAAGAAGGAACGTTTGTTACACAATTTGGACGTAGTCCGTGCTCTAAAATTCTATTTAGAGGCTACAAAAGATTTCAGACAAACATCTTCCTTGTTTGTTGTTTATTCTGGTAAAAGGAGAGGTCAAAAAGCGACTTCTACCTCTCTTTCCTTTTGGCTTAAAAGCATCATCCGATTGGCTTATGAGACTGCCGGACGGCAGCCTCCTGAAAGAATCACAGCTCACTCCACTAGGGCTGTGGCTTCCACATGGGCCTTCAAGAACGAGGCTTCTGTTGACCAGATATGTAAGGCAGCGACTTGGTCTTCACTGCACACTTTTGCCAAATTTTACAAATTTGATACTTTTGCTTCTTCGGAGGCTATTTTTGGGAGAAAGGTTTTGCAAGCTGTGGTACCTTCCGTTTAGGTAACCTGATTTGCTCCCTCCCTTCATCCGTGTCCTAAAGCTTTGGTATTGGTTCCCACAAGTAAGGATGACGCCGTGGACCGGACACACCAATGTTGGAGAAAACAGAATTTATGCTTACCTGATAAATTACTTTCTCCAACGGTGTGTCCGGTCCACGGCCCGCCCTGGTTTTTTAATCAGGTCTGATGAATTATTTTCTCTAACTACAGTCACCACGGTACCATATGGTTTCTCCTATATATATTTCCTCCTGTCCGTCGGTCGAATGACTGGGGTGGGCGGAGCCTAGGAGGGACTATATGGCCAGCTTTGCTGGGACTCTTTGCCATTTCCTGTTGGGGAAGAGATATCCCACAAGTAAGGATGATGCCGTGGACCGGACACACCGTTGGAGAAAGTAATTTATTAGGTAAGCATAAATTCTGTTTTTTCCTATACCTAAAAGGCTTACAGAAATTATTAGCAAGGAGTGGGATAGACCCGGTGTGCCCTTTTCTCCACCTCCTATATTTAGAAAAAATGTTTCCAATAGACGCCACTACACGGGACTTATGGCAGACGGTCCCTAAGGTGGAGGGAGCAGTTTCTACTTTAGCAAAGCGTACCACTATCCCGGTTGAGGACAGTTGTGCTTTTTCAGATCCAATGGATAAAAAATTGGAGGGTTACCTTAAGAAAATGTTTATTCAACAAGGTTTTATTTTACAGCCCCTTGCATGCATTGCGCCTGTCACTGCTGCGGCGGCATTCTGGTTTGAGGCCCTGGAAGAGGCCATCCAGACAGCTCCATTGAATGAAATTATTGACAAGCTTAGAACGCTTAAGCTAGCTAACTCATTTGTTTCTGATGCCATTGTTCATTTGACTAAACTAACGGCTAAGAATTCCGGATTCGCCATCCAGGCGCGTAGGGCGCTATGGCTTAAATCCTGGTCAGCTGACGTAACTTCAAAGTCTAAATTACTCAACATTCCTTTCAAGGGGCAGACCTTATTCGGGCCTGGCTTGAAGGAAATTATTGCTGACATTACTGGAGGCAAGGGTGATACCCTTCCTCAGGACAGGGCCAAATCAAAGGCCAAACAGTCTAATTTTCGTGCCTTTCGAAATTTCAAGGCAGGAGCAGCATCAACTTCCTCCGCTTCAAAACAAGAGGGAACTGTTGCTCATTCCAGACAGGCCTGGAAACCTAACCAGTCCTGGAACAAGGGCAAGCAGGCCAGGAAGCCTGCTGCTGCCCCCAAGACAGCATGAAGGAACGGCCCCCTATCCGGAAACGGATCTAGTGGGGGGCAGACTTTCTCTCTTCGCCCAGGTGTGGGCAAGAGATGTTCAGGATCCCTGGGCGTTGGAGATCATATCTCAGGGATATCTTCTGGACTTCAAAGCTTCTCCTCCACAAGGGAGATTTCATCTTTCAAGGTTATCAGCAAACCAGATAAAGAAATAGGCATTCCTAAGCTGTGTGCAAGACCTCCTAGTAATGGGAGTGATCCATCCAGTTCCGCGGACGGAACAAGGACAGGGATTTTATTCAAATCTGTGGTTCCCAAGAAAGAGGGAACCTTCAGACCAATCTTGGATCTAAAGATCTTAAACAAATTCCTCAGAGTTCCATCATTCAAAATGGAAACTATTCGGACCATCCTACCCATGATCCAAGAGGGTCAGTACATGACCACAGTGGACTTAAAGGATGCCTACCTTCACATACCGATTCACAAAGATCATCATCGGTTCCTAAGGTTTTCCTTTCTAGACAGGCATTACCAATTTGTAGCTCTTCCCTTCGGGTTGGCCACTGCCTCGAGAATTTTTACAAAGGTTCTGGGCTCACTTCTGGCGGTTCTAAGACCGCGAGGCATAGCGGTGGCTCCGTATCTAGATGACATCCTGATACAGGCGTCAAGCTTTCAAATTGCCAAGTCTCATACAGAGATAGTTCTGGCATTTCTGAGGTCGCATGGGTGGAAAGTGAACGTGGAAAAGAGTTCTCTATCACCACTCACAAGAGTCTCCTTCCTAGGGACTCTTATAGATTCTGTAGAGATGAAAATTTACCTGACGGAGTCCAGGTTATCAAAACTTCTAAATGCTTGCCGTGTCCTTCATTCCATTCCACGCCCGTCAGTGGCTCAGTGCATGGAAGTAATCGGCTTAATGGTAGCGGCAATGGACATAGTGCCATTTGCGCGCCTGCATATCAGACCGCTGCAATTATGCATGCTAAGTCAGTGGAATGGGGATTACTCAGATTTGTCCCCTCTACTAAATCTGGATCAAGAGACCAGAGATTCTATTCTCTGGTGGCTTTCTCGGGTCCATCTGTCCAAGGGTATGACCTTTTGCAGGCCAGATTGGACGATTGTAACAACAGATGCCAGCCTTCTAGGTTGGGGCGCAGTCTGGAACTCCCTGAAGGCTCAGGGATCGTGGACTCAGGAGGAGAAACTCCTCCCAATAAATATTCTGGAGTTAAGAGCAATATTCAATGCTCTTCTAGCTTGGCCTCAGTTAGCAACACTGAGGTTCATCAGATTTCAGTCGGACAACATCACGACTGTGGCTTACATCAACCATCAAGGGGGAACCAGGAGTTCCCTAGCGATGTTAGAAGTCTCAAAGATAATTCGCTGGGCAGAGTCTCACTCTTGCCACCTGTCAGCGATCCACATCCCAGACGTAGAGAACTGGGAGGCGGATTTTCTGAGTCGTCAGACTTTTCATCCGGGGGAGTGGGAACTCCATCCGGAGGTGTTTGCTCAACTGGTCCATCGTTGGGGCAAACCAGAACTGGATCTCATGGCATCTCGCCAGAACGCCAAGCTTCCTTGTTACAGGTCCAGGGACCCGGGAGCAACGCTGATAGATGCTCTAGCAGCTCCTTGGTTCTTCAACCTGGCCTATGTGTTTCCACCGTTTCCTCTGCTCCCTCGACTGATTGCCAAAATCAAACAGGAGAGAGCATCAGTGATTCTGATAGCGCCTGCGTGGCCACGCAGGACCTGGTATGCAGACCTAGTGGACATGTCATCTCTTCCACCATGGACTCTGCCTCTGAGGCAGGACCTTCTAATATAAGGTCCTTTCAATCATCCAAATCTACTTTCTCTGAGACTGACTGCATGGAGATTGAACGCTTGATTCTATCAAGGCGTGGCTTCTCCGAGTCAGTCATTGATACCTTAATACAGGCTCGGAAGCCTGTCACCAGGAAAATCTACCATAAGATATGGCGTAAATCCAAGAGTTACTCATGGAGTAAGGTTAGGATTCCTAGGATATTGTCCTTTCTCCAAGAGGGTTTGGACAAAGGCTTATCAGCTAGTTCTTTAAAAGGACAGATCTCTGCTCTGTCTATTCTTTTGCACAAGCCTCTGGCAGAAGTTCCAGACGTCCAGGCATTTTGTCAGGCTTTGGTTAGGATTAAGCCTGTGTTTAAAACTGTTGCTCCCCCGTGGAGCTTAAACTTGGTTCTTAAAGTTCTTCAGGGAGTTCCGTTTGAACCCCTTCATTCCATTGATATTAAACTTTTATCTTGGAAAGTTCTGTTTTTGATGGCTATTTCCTCGGCTCGAAGAGTCTCTGAGTTATCTGCCTTACATTGTGATTCTCCTTATCTGATTTTTCATTCAGACAAGGTAGTTCTGCGTACCAAACCTGGGTTTTTACCTAAGGTGGTTTCTAACAGGAATATCAATCAAGAGATTGTTGTTCCATCATTGTGTCCTAATCCTTCTTCAAAGAAGGTACGTCTTTTGCATAATCTGGACGTAGTCCGTGCCTTGAAGTTTTACTTACAGGCTACTAAAGATTTTCGTCAAACATCTGCCCTGTTTGTCGTTTACTCTGGACAGAGGAGAGGTCAAAAAGCTTCGGCAACCTCTCTCTCCTTTTGGCCTCTGTTGAACAGATTTGCAAGGCTGCGACTTGGTCTTCGCTTCACACCTTTTAAAAATTTTAAAAATTTGACACTTTTGCTTCTTTGGAGGCTGTTTTTGGGAGAAAGGTTCTACAGGCAGTGGTTCCTTCCGTTTAAGTTCCTGCCTTGTCCCTCCCATCATCCGTGTACTTTAGCTTTGGTATTGGTATCCTACAAGTAATGGATGATCCGTGGACTGGATACACTTAACAAGAGAAAACATAATTTCTGCTTACCTGATAAATTTATTTCTCTTGTAGTGTATCCAGTCCACGGCCCGCCCTGTCCTTTTAAGGCAGGTCTAAATTTTAATTAAACTACAGTCACCACTGCACCCTATGGTTTCTCCTTTCTCGTCTTGTTTCAGTCGAATGACTGGATATGGCAGTGAGGGGAGGAGCTATATAGCAGCTCTGCTGTGGGTGATCCTCTTGCAACTTCCTGTTGGGAAGGAGAATATCCCACAAGTAATGGATGATCCGTGGACTGGATACACTACAAGAGAAATAAATTTATCAGGTAAGCATAAATTATGTTTTTAGAGATGTGTCCTCTGTTTTTTCCCCCCTTTCTCAGACCTTTCCAAGGTGGGTACAGGATACAGATGGACAAATAATCACAAGTATTCGTGTGTATCAGTCTGTGTTGTTGAAGAAGCTGTATTGTTAAAGAAGCTTTTTTTGAAAACAGTTGATTCAGTTCTACGCATTTCACCCTTACAAGGGCTTTATCAAGATGCTAGACTACTGTTTGATGTGCTTCTTAAGTAGCCAGACCTGTTACTTCATTAGTCAATTGCTATAAGCTTTTTCTCTTACTTGGTGTATTCAGTCCACGGATTCATCCTTACTTGTGGGATATTCTCAATCCCTACAGGAAGTGGCAAAGAGAGCACACAGCAAAGCTGTCCATATAGCTCCCCTCAGGCTCCGCCCCCCAGTCATTCTCTTTGCCGCTCTAACAAGTAGCATCTCCACGGGGGTGGTAAAGAGTATGTGGTGTTAGATTTGTAGTTTTATTTCTTCAATCAAGAGTTTGTTATTTTAAAATAGTGCCGGCTTGTACTATTTACTCTGAGGCAGAAAGTGATGAAGATTTCTGCTGAGAGGAAAAAGATTTTAGCATGTTGTAACTAAAATCCATTGCTGTTCCCACACAGGACTGTTGAGTACCAGAGAACTTCAGTTGGGGGGAACAGTTTGCAGGCTTAACTGCTTAAGGTATGCTCAGTCATTTTTTTCTAACAAGACCTGGTAATGCTAGAAGACTGATAGAAATCCCCATGTGGGAAGGTAAGCCATTTTCTAAGACTCAGTATAGAAGGATGGCTTAGTTTATAGGGCTTAAATCACTGGTGGACACTGTTATGGGTAAAATCGATTATTTTTTAATATAATCTGATGTTTGCATAAGTGTTTATCATGTTTGGAACACTTTTTAGGGGTTTTATACGCCTGGCATAATTTTAGACACCTAATTTGGTTTAGGAAGGCCTCACAACTCCGGAGTGAAGAGGGAGAGGGCCTAATTTTCGCGCCTCAGTTGCGCAGTTCTTTTACAAGATAGCTTCATGCAGCTTCACATGTAGAGTCCAGAGATTGCAGGAGGACTACAGGGAGGCTTATTTTTGTTCCACAACTAATCCCCAAGGAAGGTAGTATGTTAAACTGGTGGCCAGCTTCAATTTGCTCCGGTTTGGGCAATAAGGGGTTAATTGGCAATCTTTTTAAAGCATTAGGATCATATGGTGTAAATTTCATAAAGATCGGATGTTTTTTTGAGATTTGGTAAAAAAGTGTGTGCTTTTTATTATTTAAAGGCACAGTAACGTTTTTTCAAAAAGTGTATTTTTCTGTATTTGAGTGCTATCTAAGTCTGTCTAACATGTCTGAGCCTACTGATAGACCTTGTTCTATGTGTTTAAAAGCCATGGCGGTACCCCCATTGCATTTGTGTTTAAAGTGTGCTAAGGTATCTAAACATTTTAATGACCATGCATTGATACTTAAAAATGTAGCCCAAGATGATTCTTTGACGGAAGGTAATGAGGATAGTCCTCCTTCCTCTCCCCATGTGTCGACACCAGTTACGCCCTCGCAAGCGTTGCCTAGTACCTCTAGCGCATTGGCCCCTATTACTTTACAACAATTAGCAGCAGTAATGGATAATTCCCTTGCAGCATTTTTATCCAAACTGCCTGTTTTTCCAAAAAAGCGCGATAGCTCAGTTTTAAATACAGAGGATGAGCAATCTGAAGCTTTGGATAATTTATCTGTAGTACCCTCACAAAACTCAGAAGTAGCAGTAAGGGACGGTCTGTCTGAGGGAGAAATTTCTGACACAGGAAAAGTTTCTCAGCAGGCAGAGTCAGATTCCTTAGCGTTTAAATTTAAGCTGGAACACCTCCGCGTCCTGCTCAAGGAGGTTTTAGCTACGCTGGATGATTGTGACCCCATGGTGGTCCCTGAAAAATTGTGTAAAATGGTCAGGTTTTTAGAGGTCCCTGTATACACTGAGGCATTTCCGATCCCAAAGAGGGTGGCGGATATTGTGACTAAGGAGTGGGAGAGACCAGGTGTACCCTTTGTTCCCCCACCTATCTTTAAGAAAATGTTCCCCATAAATGACCCCAGGCGGGACGCGTGGCAGACGGTCCCCAAGGTAGAGGGGCTGTTTCAACACTTGCTAAGCGTACAACTATACCAATAGAGGACAGTTGTGCTTTCAAAGATCCTATGGATAAAAAAAATTGGAAGGTTTGCTGAAGAAAATTTTTGTTCAGCAAGGTTTTCTTCTTCAAACAATTGCCTACATTATTCCGGTAACTACTGCAGCGGCTTTTTGGTTCGAGGCCCTGGAGGAGTCGCTCCAGAGGGAGACTTCATATGATGAGGTCATGGATAGAATTCATGCTCTAAAGCTGGCTAATTCTTTTATCACTGATGCCACTCTCCAATTAGCTAAGCTAGCGGCGAAAAACTCAGGTTTTGCCTTCATGGCGTGAAGAGCGCTTTGGCTCAAATCGTGGACGGCTGATGTGTCGTCCAAAACGAAACTGTTAAATATTCCCTTCAAGGGGAAAACCCTATTTGGCCCAGAGCTGAAAGAAATTATTTCAGATATCACAGGGGGCAAGGGCCATGCCCTGCCACAAGATAGTCCGTTTAAGGCCAAAAACAAGGCTAATTTTCACTCCTTTCGCAACTTCAGGAGCGGACCTGCCACAACCTCTGCTGCCGCAAAGCAAGATAACGCTTCCCAGCCCAAAGCAACTTGGAAACCCCTGCAGGGCTGGAATAAGGGTAAACAGGCCAAGAAGCCTGCTCCTGCTACCAAGACAGCATGAAGGGGTAGCCCACGATCCGGGATCGGATCGAGTAGGGGGCAGACTTTCTCTCTTCGCTCAGACTTGGGCAAGAGATGTTCCAGATCCCTGGGCATTAGAAATAGTTGCTCAGGGGTACCTTCTAGAATTCAAGGATTCTCCCCCAAGGGGAAGGTTCCACATTTCTCATTTGTCTTCAGACCAAATAAAGAAACAGGCGTTCTTACGCTGTGTAGAAGATCTGCTAAAGATGGGAGTGATACACCCAGTTCCAATTGTAGAACAAGGACTGGGCTTTTACTCAAACCTGTTTGTAGTTCCCAAAAAGGAGGGAACTTTCAGGCCAATCCTGGATCTAAAAATTCTAAACAAATTCCTCAGAGTTCCGTCCTTCAAGATGGAAACCATTCGGACAATCTTGCTGATGATCCAGGAGGGTCAATATATGACTACCGTGGATCCAAAGGATGCGTATCTACATATTCCTATCCACAAAGATCACCATCAGTTCCTAAGGTTCGCCTTCCTGGACAAACATTACCAGTTCGTGGCCCTTCCTTTCGGGTTGGCCACCGCTCCCAGAATTTTCACAAAGGTGCTAGGGTCCCTTCTAGCGGTACTAAGACCGCGGGGCATTGCAGTAGCACCTTACCTAGACGACATATTAATACAGGCGTCGTCCTTTCACAGAGCCAAGGCTCATACGGACATCGTTCTGGCCTTTCTAAGGTCTCACGGGTGGAAGGTGAACGTAGAAAAGAGTTCTCTGTCCCCGCTCACAAGGGTTCCCTTCCTGGGAACACTAATAGACTCGGTAGAAATGAAAATCTTTCTGACAGAGGTCAGGAAGTCAAAACTGCTGAATACTTGCCGAGTTCTTCATTCCATTCCTCGGCCTTCCGTGGTTCAGTGCATGGAAGTAATTGGTTTAATGGTTGCGGCAATGGACGTAGTCCCTTTTGCCCGAATTCATCTCAGACCACTGCAGCTGTGCATGCTCAAACAGTGGAATGGAGATTACGCAGATTTGTCTCCTCAAGTACAAATGGACCAGAAAACCAGAGACTCTCTTCTCTGGTGGTTGTCTTAAGATCACCTGTCTCAGGGAATGAGTTTCCGCAGACCGGAGTGGATCATTGTCACGACCGATGCCAGTCTGTTAGGCTGGGGTGCGGTCTGGAACTCCCTGAAGGCTCAGGAACTATGGTCTCTGGAAGAATCTCTTCTTCCGATAAACATTTTGGAGTTGAGAGCGATATTCAATACGTTCCAGGTGTGGCCTCAACTAGCGGAGGCCAAATTCATCAGATTTCAGTCGGACAACATCACGACTGTAGCGTACATCAATCATCAGGGAGGAACAAAAAGTTCCCTAGCGATGAAGGAAGTATCCAAGATCATCAAATGGGCGGAGGATCACTCCTGCCATCTATCTGCAATTCACATCCCAGGGGTAGACAACTGGGAGGCGGATTTTCTAAGTCGTCAGACTTTCCATCCCCGGGTTTTTGCTCAGCTGACTCAGCTATGGGGCATTCCAGAATTGGATCTGATGGCGTCCCGTCAGAACACCAAACTTCCCCTTTACGGATCCAGATCCAGGGATCCCAAGGCGGCATTGATAGATGCATTAATAGCGCCTTGGTCGTTCAGTCTAGCTTATGTCTTTCCACCGTTTCCTCTTCTCCCTCGGCTAGTAGCCAAAATCAACAGGAGAAGGCTTCGGTAATTCTGATAGCGCCTGCGTGGCCACGCAGGACTTGGTATGCAGACCTAGTGGACATGTCATCGGTCCCACCATGGAAACTGCCATCGAGGCAGGATCTTCTAATTCAAGGTCCTTTCAAGCATCCAAATCTAGTTTCTCTGCAACTGACTGCTTGGAGATTGAACGCTTAATTCTAGCTAAGCGTGGTTTCTCTGAATCAGTTATAGACACTCTGATACAGGCCAGAAAGCCTGTCACCAGGAAAATTTACCATAAGATATGGCGGAAATATCTTTGTTGGTGTGAATCCAAGGGTTACTCGTGGAGTAAGATTAGGATTCCAAGGATATTGTCTTTTCTCCAAGAAGGATTGGAGAAGGGTCTGTCAGCTAGTTCCTTAAAGGGACAGATATCTGCTCTGTCTATTCTGTTACATAAGCGTTTGGCTGCTGTACCAGACGTTCAGGTGTTTGCACAGGCCCTAGTCAGAATCAAGCCTGTTTACAAGCCTGTGGCTCCTCCATGGAGTCTAAATTTAGTTCTTTCAGTTCTTCAAGGGGTTCCGTTTGAACCTTTGCATTCCATAGATATTAAGTTTTTATCTTGGAAAGTTTGGTTTTTAGTAGCCATTTCTTCTGCTCGAAGAGTTTCTGAATTGTCTGCTTTGCAGTGTAATTCACCCTATCTGGTGTTCCATGCAGATAAGGTTGTTTTGCGCACCAAATATGGTTTCCTTCCAAAAGTGGTTTCTAATAAGAATATTAACCAGGAAATCATTGTTCCTTCTCTGTGTCCTAATCCAGTTTCTAAGAAGGAACGACTTTTACACAATCTTGACGTGGTTCGTGCTTTAAAATTCTATTTAAAAGCAACTAAAGATTTCAGACAAACATCATCCTTGTTTGTTGTCTATTCTGGTAAGAGGAGAGGTCAGAAAGCGACTGCTACCTCTCTTTCCTTTTGGCTGAAAAGCAACATCCGTTTGGCTTATGAGACTGCGGGACAGCAGCCTCCTGAACGAATTTCAGCTCATTCCACTAGAGCTGTGGCTTCCACATGGGCTTTCAAGAATGAGGCTTCTGTTGAACAGATTTGTAAGGCAGCGACTTGGTCTCACTGCATACATTTGCCAAATTTTACAAATTCGATACTTTTGCTTCTTCGGAGGCTATTTTTGGGAGAAAGGTTTTGCAAGCAGTGGTGCCTTCCGTTTAGGTTACCTGACTTGTTCCCTCCCTTCATCCGTGTCCTATTGCTTTGGTATTGGTATCCCACAAGTAAGGATAAATCCGTGGACTGAATACACCAAGTAAGAGAAAACAGAATTTATGCTTACCTGATAAATTACTTTCTCTTACTGTATATTCAGTCCACGGCCCGCCCTGACATTTAAGTCAGGTTCAAATTTAATTTATAATAACTACAGTAACCACTGCACCCTATGGTTCTCCTTTTTCTCTTAACCGTCGGTCGAATGACTGGGGGGGCGGAGCCTGAGGGGAGCTATATGGACAGCTTTGCTGTGTGCTCTCTTTGCCACTTCCTGTAGGGATTGAGAATATCCCACAAGTAAAGGATGAATCCGTGGACTGAATACACCGTAAGAGAAAGTAATTTATCAGGTAAGCATAAATTCTGTTTTTATTCGAGGATGAATTGACCTCTGTTTTTTTTAAGGTGGTATATACTAGTCTCTCTAACTTGTACATATTAAATACATGATAAACCTTTTTATTGTTGTTTACATATATATTTCTAAATGTAATATATTCCTTATAATGGAATTTACAACGATCTAGACATCAAGGTAATAAAAAACTTTTTTATAAAACAATACAAATAAAAGACTTTTTACAGCAAACACATATATATTCTTTACAACATTGAAAGTTAGAAATTAATTATTTTGTGTGACATATTTGCTTTTATACTACATACAGCGACAATTGTAAATATCTACGACTTTCTTTTATCTTTATATTTAACTTATTGCATATTCTAGTATGCTCAATCCTAATTGTCGTTGATGATCCAAAATACTAGCAAGGGATTTATATATTTATGGTTGATGCCTAGATTTAGAGTTTTGTCGGTAAAGACCCGCGGTGCTAACGCTGCTTTTTTTCCCAGCGCACCCTTAAGACAACGCTGGTATTTAGAGTTGTCTGAATGGCTGCATTAGCCTCAGAAAACGGAGCGTTGAGCATAATTTAGCTCCACTTCAACCCTCAATACCAGCGTTGCCTACGGTAGCTGTAAGCTGGAAAAACGTGCTTGTGCACGATATCCCCATAGGAAACAATGGGGCTGAGCTGGCTGAAAAAAAACCTAACACCAAGTGTACACCTAACATCCTAACATGAACCCTGAGTCTAAAAACCCCTAACCTTACACTTATTAACCCCTAATCTGCCGCCCCCGCTATCGTTGACACCTACATTATACTATTAACCCCTAATCTGCTGCTCTGGACACCGCTGCAACCTACATTATAGCTATGAACCCCTAATCTACTGCCCCTAACATCGCCGACACCTATATTAGATTTATTACCCCCTAATCTGCCCCCCCACGTCGCCCCCACCTACCTACACTTATTAACCCCTAATCTGCCGACTGGACCTCGCCGCCACTATAATAAATGTATTAACCCCTAAACCGCCGCACTCCCGCCTCACAAACACTATAATAAATTGTATTAACCCCTAATCTGCCCTCCCTAACATCGCCACCACCTACCTACAATTATTAACCCCTAATCTCACGCCCCCAACGTCGCCGCTACTATAATAAAGTTATTAACCCCTAAACCTAAGTCTAACCCTAACACCCCCCTAAATTAAATATAATTTAAATAAATCTAAATAAATTTACTATAATTAAATAAATTATTCCTATTTAAAACTAAAAACTTACCTATAAAATAAAATAAAGAGCTGATTACTTTGGGGCAATGCCCCACAAAATGCCCTTTTAAGGGCTGGTAAAAGAGCTGATTACTTTGTCATTTAGAATAGGGTAGGACATTTTATTATTTTGAGGGGCTTTTTTATTTTATTAGGGATCTTAGATTAGGTGTAATTAGTTTAAACTTCTTGTAATTTTTTTTAAATTTTTTGTAATTTAGTGGGGGTTTTTTTGTATTATAGATTAGTTTATTTAATTGTATTTTAGTTTAGCTAATTGTAGGTCATTTATTTAATTAATTTATTGATAGTGTAGTGTTAGGTGTATTTGTAACTTAGGTTAGGATTTATTTTACAGGTAATTTTGTAATTATTTTAACTAGGTAGCTATTAAATAGTTATTAACTATTTAACAGCTATTGTACCTAGTTAAAATACAAAGTTGCCTGTAAAATAAATATAAATCCTAAAATAGCTACAATGTAACTGTTAGTTATATTGTAGCTATATTAGGGTTTATTTTATAGGTAAGTATTTAGTTTTAAATAGGAATAATTTATTTAATTATAGTAAATTTATTTAGATTAATTTAAATTATATTTAAGTTAAGTGGGGGTTAGGATTAGACTTAGGTTTAGGGGTTAATAACTTTCTTATAGTAGCGGCGACGTTGGGGGCAGGAGATTAGGGGTTAATAATTGTAGGTAGGTGGCGGCGATGTTAGGGAGGGCAGATTAGGGGTTAATACAATTTATTATAGTGTTTGCGAGGCAGGAGTGCGGCGGTTTAGGGGTTAATACATTTATTATAGTGGCGGCGATGTGGGGGGGCCTTGGTTTAGGGGTTCATAGGTAGTTTATGGGTGTTAGTGTACTTTATAGCACAGTAGTTAAGAGCTTTATGTTCTCACGTTAGCCCATAAAGCTCTTAACTACTGACTTGTCGGTAGAGGCTCTACCGCTCACTTCTTCGAAGACTCGTAATACCAGCGTTAGGCAAATCCCATAGAAAAGATAGGATACGCAATTGACGTAAGGGGATCTGCGGTAACCTCGAGTCGTGGAAAGAAAGTGAGCAGTGAGCGGTATGGATTTTAATTATTGGCTCTTCTGTACACTATTCTGGGGTATGGTGTAACTTTATTGACAATTATAGGATCGTTTTGCACCAGATGCCAGTGCTTTTTCATTATTTTTTTCAAAATATTATGTTCATTATTATATTGGGTAATTAGTGGTACATCTATAGTGTCATCAGTGGCTGCGTTTTCTTTCTTTTTATTCCTATATTTTAAGATCTCACTCCTTTCTTTTTTCTTTATCTCTTCTTTTGTGTTTATTAGAGTTTCTTTTGTATATCCTCTCTCCACACATTTTTGATCCCTGTATTTCAGTGCTAGTAACCTCCCTACACTACTGATATGATCCCTGTATGTCAGTACTGTGTAACTTCCCTACACTACTGATATGATCCCTGTATGCCAGTGCTTGTAACCTCCCTACACTACTGATATGATCCATGTATGTCAGTGCTTGTAAGTTCCCTACACTACTGATATGATCCCTGTAAGTCAGTAAGTGTAACCACCCAACACTACTGATATGACCCATGTATGTCAGTGCTTGTAACTTCCCTACACTACTGATATGATCCCTGTATGTCAGTGCTGTGTAACCTCCCTACACTACTGATATGATCCCTGTATGTCAGTGCTGTGTAACCTCCCTACACTACTGATATGATCCCTGTATGTCAGTGCTGTGTAACCTCCCTACACTACTGATATCATCCCTGTATGTCAGTGCTTTGTAACCTCCCTACACTACTGATATGACCCCTGTATTCAGTGCTGTGTAACCTCCCTACACTACTGATATGATCCATGTATGTCAGTGCTGTGTAACCTCCCTACACTACTGATATGATCCATGTATGTCAGTGCTTGTAACCTCCCTACACTACTGGTATGATCCCTGTATGTCAGTGCTGTGTAACCTTCCTACACTATTGATATGATCCCTGTATGTTAGTGCTGTGTAACCTCCCTACACTGCTGATATGATCCCTGTATGTCAGTGCTGTATAACCTCCCTACACTAATGATATGATCCTTCTATGTCAGTGCTTGTAACCTCCCTACACTACTGATATGATCCCTGTATGTCAGTGCTGTATAACCTCCCTACACTAATGATATGATCCTTCTATGTCAGTGCTTGTAACCTCCCTACACAACTGATATGATCCCTGTATGTCAGTGCTGTGTAACCTCCCTACACTACTGATATGATCCCTGTTTGTCAGTGCTGTGTAACCTCCCTACACTACTGATATGATCCCTGTTTGTCAGTGCTGTGTAACCTCCCTACACTACTGATATGATCCCTGTATGTCAGTGCTTGTAACCTCAATACACTACTGATATGATCCCTGTATGTCAGTGCTGTGTAACCTCCCTACACAACTGATATGACACCTGTATGTCAGTGCTGTGTAACCTCCCTACATTACTGATATAATCCCTGTATGTCAGTGCTGTGTAAACACCCTACATTACTGATATGATCCCTGTATGTCAGTGCGTGTAACCTCCCTACACTACTGATATGATCCCTGTATGTCAGTGTTGTAACTTTCCTACACTACTGATATTATCCCTGTATGTCAGTGCTGTGTAACCCTTCCTACACTACGAATATGATCCCTGTATGTCAGTGTTGTAACCTTCCTACACTACTGATATTATCCCTGTATGTCAGTGCTGTGCAACCCTTCCTACACTACTGATATGATCCCTGTATGTCAGTGCTGTGTAACCCTTCCTACACTACTGATATAATCCCTGTATGTCAGTGCTTGTAACCTCCCTACACTACTGATATGATCCCTGTATGTCAGTGCTTGTAACCTTCCTACACTACTGATATTATTCCTGTATGTCAGTGCTTGTAACCTTCCTACACTACTGATATGATCCCTGTATGTCAGTGCTTGAAACCTCCCTAAACTACTAATCATATCCTATAACTGAGTCATAACTGTGTAATTTGGTGTGATAAAGCTGTATTAGTACTAATTGTTACACGGTTATGACTCAGTTATAGGATAGGATTAAGCTGCACTGTATTTGGTGTAATAAAGCTGTATTAGTACTAATTGTTACACGGTTATGACTCAGTTATAGGATAGGATTAAGTTACACTGTATTTGGTGTAATAAAGCTGTATTAGTACTAATTGTTACACGGTTATGACTCAGTTATAGGATAGGATTAAGATACACTGTATTTGGTGTAATAACGCTGTATTAGTACTAATTGTTATACGGTTATCACTCAGTTATAGGATAGGATTAAGTTACACTGTATTTGGTGTAATAAAGCTGTATTAGTACTGATTGTTACACGTTATGACTCAGTTATAGGATAGGATTAAGTTACACTGTATTTGGTGTAATAAAGCTGTATTAGTACTAATTGTTACACGGTTATGACTCAGTTATAGGATAGAATTACATTAAACTGTATTTGGTGTAATAAAGCTGTATTAGTACTAATTGTTACACGGTTATGACTCAGTTATAGGATAGGATTAAGTTACACTGTATTTGGTGTAATAAAGCTGTATTAGTACTAATTGTTACACGGTTATGACTCAGTTATAGGATAGGATTAAGATACACTGTATTTGGTGTAATAACGCTGTATTAGTACTAATTGTTATACGGTTATGACTCAGTTATAGGATAGGATTAAGTTACACTGTATTTGATGTAATAAAGCTGTATTAGTACTGATTGTTACACGTTATGACTCAGTTATAGGATAGGATTAAGTTACACTGTATTTGATGTAATAAAGCTGTATTAGTACTAATTGTTACACGGTTATGACTCAGTTATAGGATAGGATTAAGTTACACTGTATTTGGTGTGTAATAAAGCTGTATTAGTACTGATTGTTACACGTTATGACTCAGTTATAGGAAAGGATTAAGTTACACTGTATTTGGTGTGTAATAAAGCTGTATTAGTACTTACACGGTTATGATTTAGTTATAGGATAGGATTAAGTTACACTGTATTTGGTGTGTAATAAAGCTGTATTAGTACTAATTGTTACACGTTATGACTCAGTTATAGGATTAAGTTACACTGTATTTGGTGTGTAATAAAGCTGTATTAGTACTTACACGGTTATGATTTAGTTATAGGATAGGATTAAGTTACACTGTATTTGGTGTGTAATAAAGCTGTATTAGTACTAATTGTTACACGGTTATGACTCAGTTATAGGATAGGATTAAGTTACACTGTATTTGTTGTAATAAAGCTGTATTAGTACTGATTGTTACATGGTAATGACTCAGTTATAGGATAGGATTACGTTACACTGTATTTGGTGTAATAAAGCTGTATTAGTACTAATTGTTACACGGTTATGACTCAGTTATAGGATAGGATTAAGTTACACTGTATTTGGTGTAATAAAGCTGTATTAGTACTAATTGTTACACGGTTATGACTCAGTTATAGGATAGGATTAAGTTACACTGTATTTGGTGTAATAAAGCTGTATTAGTACTAATTGTTACACGGTTATGACTCAGTTATAGGATAGAATTAAGTTACACTGTATTTGGTGTAATAAAGCTGTATTAGTACTAATTGTTACACGGTTATGACTCAGTTATAGGATAGGATTAAGTTACACTGTATTTGGTGTAATAAAGCTGTATTAGTACTAATTGTTACACGGTTATGACTCAGTTATAGGATAGGATTAAGTTACACTGTATTTGGTGTAATAAAGCTGTATTAGTACTAATTGTTACATGGTAATGACTCAGTTATAGGATAGGATTACGTTACACTGTATTTGGTGTAATAAAGCTGTATTAGTACTAATTGTTACACGGTTATGACTCAGTTATAGGATAGGATTAAGTTACACTGTATTTGGTGTAATAAAGCTGTATTAGTACTAATTGTTACACGTTATGACTCAGTAATAGGATAGGATTAAGTTACACTGTATTTGGTGTAATAAAGCTGTATTAGTACTAATTGTTACATGGTAATGACTCAGTTATAGGATAGGATTACGTTACACTGTATTTGGTGTAATAAAGCTGTATTAGTACTAATTGTTACACGGTTATGACTCAGTTATAGGATAGGATTACGTTACACTGTATTTCGTGTAATAAAGCTGTATTAGTACTAATTGTTACATGGTAATGACTCAGTTATAGGATAGGATTACGTTACACTGTATTTCGTGTAATAAAGCTGTATAGGGGCGGACTGAGACCAACCAGGGCCCCCGGGCAAAAGTGTGGCAGGGCCCCCCATCCCCTTTTTGCTCCACCTAACTACCTCTGCCCCTCCTCTACCATATTGCCCCTCCCACCTCCCTTGCCCCTCCCACCTCATATGCCCCTCCCCCGCCATGTTTTTAATTGCCATATAATGAGACAATTTTTTTCCTTAAATATTTTTACTAAGAACTAAATATTGTAATTTAACAAGTGCTTATGCAAAAAAAATCCCCATACCTATATGCACTACAATATGGAGCAGAAAGTAATGAGGGGCAGACAAGGGGGTAAAATCACTTGTTACTGGCAGCTAAAGAGGTAAAATCATTCATTTTTATTCGTATATTTCCTTTCAATAAGAAATACATGATCCTATAAGATAAAACTATCTTCATTTTAACTGAAACCAGGGCAGGTTTAGAGAAATCAATTTTAAAAGGGAGAGTAAAGTCAAAATTTAACTTTAAAGGGACATGAAACCCAAAACATTTCTTTCATGATTTAAGTAGAACATACAATTTTAAACAACTTTCCAGTTTACTTCTATCATCAAATTTGCTTAATTCTCTTGGTATCATTTGTTGAAGGAGCAGCAATGCACTACTGGTTTCTAACTGAACATATGGGTGAGCCAATGACAATTAAGGTTCTCTGTCACACACACAGCCCCCTCCCCAGTTCCTTATATACAGATGTATATTATAGAGGTTCCCTTTGTTACACACACAGGCCACTCCCCAATACTTATATAATGATATATATTATAGAGGTTCCCTCTGTCACAAACACAGACCCTTCCCCAGTACTTATATACAGATGTATACAGAGGTTCCATTTGTCACACACACAGCCCCCTCCCCAGTAGGGAATCAAAGAAAGTATAACAGACAATAAAAATACATTTAAGATCATAATTAGATAATACTAACCAGCTACCACCAGCCAAGCCAATATATAACAAGTGAAGCAATACTGAATAAATAAAGCAAGCAGACTGCAATGCAATATTTTACTAATTACTTACATTGACTAATCTATTAATTTGAATTTAAAGCAAATGCCTCACTTGACTCATACTACCCAGTTATATGGTAATAATTATAAGAGCTTAAAGGGTCATGAAACCCAAACATTTTCTTTCATGCTTGAGAAAGAGCATGCCATTTTAAACAACTTTCTAATTTACTTCTATTATCTATTTTGCTTCATTCTCTTGATATACTTTGCTGAAAAGCATATCTAGATAGGCTTAGTAGCTGCTGATTGGTGGCTGCACATAAATGTCTCATGTGATTGGCTCACCCATGTGCATTGCTATTTCTTCAGCAGAGGATATCTAAAGAATTAAGCAAATTAAATAGAAGTAAATGAGAATATTGTTTAAAATTTTATTCTCTACCTGAATCATGAAATAATTTTTTTGGGTATAGTGTCCCTTTAAGTCAATCTTTATTGTTTGGCTGCTTTGCATAAGTAAATGCTTGGTCATTGCCCCCAAGAGCAATATAAATGGAGGAAGGTGGTATTAAGCAGGCCCTCACCTGTTTAGCAGTGATCACACTAAAAAAGCATTCCATACAGACAGTTTTCAATGTAAAATGCAGAGAGCATGTATAAAGAGCATGCAGTGGGAGCAAAACTAGTATTTTTGCAGAAAGAGACCTTGCACAGCTAGAGAACCTACAAACTTATTTTTTGTGTACAGAGTATCTATGAGAAACAATGCTTGTACAGCAAAAGTGAATCAATACTTTTTTTATACATAGAGAGAATCTGTGTTTTTTGCCACAGGGAATAGATGCTCATGCTTTACAGATACACATATATATATATATAAGAATGTTTTTTTATTAAAATGTTTGGTCTGCAAATTCTTAAAGACAATCTGATGTCTCCCTTGCAACTTCCTGTTAATACACACAGACATGCCATCTCAGAAAGCAAACTGGTCGCTTGCAATATACAAACAAAACCTTCATTTAAGACAGCCAGTATGCCTAATGAAAATATGAAAAAGACCTGAACCTCATAAACCCAGTACTACTGGCCGACCACATTATAACAGAACAAACAGTGTGCGCTCCTAATGAGTAAACCGCACCAGCCAACCGGGTGCTGCCGGATGCAGACGTGACTGCTGAGTCTGTTGCGCGCCACTTCACTGATCACAGGCGACAGCGAACACTTTGCATTAGTGGCAGTGGTGTGTGTGAGTGACGTGTCCCTCCCATAATAATTAAAGTTATAGTTATAACTTATAGATTCTCCCAGGACCGAGTCCAAACACAGACAGAGTGAACATTACATATCTAGTAATCCTAACAGGCAGTCACCAGGCTCAGCAGCACAATTAAGGGTATCATGAAACATATTGCTGCTTAGTGCTTACTTGCCTCCGGTAGCCGGCTCTCAAGTCTGAGCTTCACTTACCTTACCCGAGTCGTTGTCGTCGCCTCGCCTGACTCAGTCCTCCTCCTTCACCACACATGGCTACGCTGCTGCAGTGCCGCGTCCTCAAAATTGGCACAGTTAAAATTGTGTGTGCACGCCGTGTGGGTGGAGCTCAGTAAGCAGCTGAGCCAGGTGAAAAAGGAAGTAGGCCAGCGGCAGCAGCTTAACGCACACTAAGTCACAGTGAACTTCGTGAAGTCACACACTAACACTTGAGTCCCTCAACTCCACCACCGCAACACGCACATGTGAGAGGGCCCCCCTGCTGCCCCCGCCCACATAAAAAAAAAAAAAAAAGACCAAAAAAAAAATACATTTATAAAAAAAAAACTGCTTCAGTATATGATCAGAATGGGGCCCCTAAGAAGCCGGGCCCTCGGGCAAGGGCCGATTTGCCCGACCTGTCAGTCCGCCCCATTAGTAATAATTGTTACACGGTTATGACTCAGTTATAGGACAGGATTAAGTTACACTGTATTTGGTGTAATAAAGCTGTATTAGTACTAATTGTTACACGGTTATGACTCAGTTATAGGATAGGATTACGTTACACTGTATTTGGTGTAATAAAGCTGTATTAGTACTAATTGTTACATGGTAATGACTCAGTTATAGGATAGGATTACGTTACACTGTATTTGGTGTAATAAAGCTGTATTAGTACTAATTGTTACATGGTAATGACTCAGTTATAGGATAGGATTACGTTACACTGTATTTGGTGTAATAAAGCTGTATTAGTACTAATTGTTACACGGTTATGACTCAGTTATAGGATAGGATTACGTTACACTGTATTTGGTGTAATAAAGCTGTATTAGTACTAATTGTTACATGGTAATGACTCAGTTATAGGATAGGATTACGTTACACTGTATTTGGTGTAATAAAGCTGTATTAGTACTAATTGTTACATGGTAATGACTCAGTTATAGGATAGGATTACGTTACACTGTATTTGGTGTAATAAAGCTGTATTAGTACTAATTGTTACATGGTAATGACTCAGTTATAGGATAGGATTACGTTACACTGTATTTGGTGTAATAAAGCTGTATTAGTACTAATTGTTACACGGGTATGACTCAGTTATAGGATAGGATTAAGTTACACTGTATTTGGTGTAATAAAGCTGTATTAGTACTAATTGTTACATGGTAATGACTCAGTTATAGGATAGGATTACGTTACACTGTATTTGGTGTAATAAAGCTGTATTAGTACTAATTGTTACACGGTTATGACTCAGTTATAGGATAGGATTAAGTTACACTGTATTTGGTGTAATAAAGCTATATTAGTACTAATTGTTACACATGTACAACCTGTTGTTCCTTTAATAACTTTGTTCTTTTCTGATTTTTGCAGTTATAGGGACGGTCAGATGATTTACTGATGACAGATCCGTGAGAAGCAGCTGCCTAAGACGTGTTTTACTGAGATCTCTGCGGCCTGCCTTGTAAAGGCCTTAATGAACTAACCGTTCCACTACACTCTTCCTCTGGCAGGGAAGGGTTAACTACTGCCATGGGTAGGGTGCCAGTTTAAGCGCTCTACTCTGTCTACAAGCACAGCTGGTACTGGTGTACGACTGATACTCATTGCACACAGCACACCTGGGATTGATTAGGCGCCTTGTGTGTCTCACTGTGTCATTTCACACTCTAATAGTTTCTGTGAAAGTTTAATTGTAGTTTTTGAAGCATTTATCTCTATAGTTAGACACACAATGTCATTTACTCCAGTTCCTCTTATTATGTTTGTGTGCCCTGTGTTGTCACCTGATCATAACCTGAGTGTGCCTGGCCTGTTCACTTAATTGTGTGTGTGCCTGGCTTGTTCACTTAATTGTGTGTGTGTGTGCCTGGTCTGCTTAACCTATTGTGTGTGTGCCTGGCCTGTTCACTCAACTGCTTGTGCCTGGCCTGTTCACTTAATTGTTTGTGTGTGCCTGGTCTGCTTAGTCTATTGTGTGTGTGCCTGGCTTGTTCACTCAACTGCGTGTGCCTGGTCTGCTAAGTCTATTGTGTGTTTGCCTGGCCCAATCACTATATTGTGTGTGTAGCTGGGCAGCCTAAATCTATAGTGTGTGTGCCTGGTCTGCTTAATTTACCTGGCCTGCTCCCGCTATTGTATGTGCCTAGCCTACTTACTTACTAATGTGTGTGCCCTATTTCCCTGATCAGTAATGTGACCCTGGCCACCTAGCTTAGTAGTATGTGTGTGTCTGGCCTACTTGCTTACTAATGTGGGTCCCCACTCTACCTGATCTGTAATGTGACCCTGGCCGGTTATCTTAGTAATGTCTGTGCCTAGCCTACCTGCTTACTAATGTGTGTGCCCCATCTGTCTGATCTGTAATGTTATCCCAGCTAGCTTACTAATGTGTGTGCCTGGCCTACTCGCTTTCTAATATGTGTGCCTGGCCTACTGGCTTACTAAATGTGTGTGCCTGCCCTACTTGCTTACTAATATGTGTACCTGGCTTATTTGTTTAGTACTGTGTGTGCCTTGCCTACATGCTCACTAATGTTTGTACCTAGCGTACTTGCTTACTAATGTGTGTGTGTGTGTGCCCAGTCTACCTGATCTTTAATGTGACCCTGGCCTGCTAGCTTAGTAATTTGTGTGTGCCTGGCCTGTAAGTTTACTAACATGTGTGTTATTGGCCAGCTAGCTTTATAATATGTGTGCTTAGCCAACTAGCTTACTGATGTGTGTGCCTGGCTAACTAGCTTAATAATGTGTACGCTCAGCCATTTGTTTAATAATATGTGTGCCTGGCTAGGTAGCTCAGGAATGAGTGTGCGTGGACTGCAAGCTCACTAATGTGTGTACCTAACCTGCTAGCTTACTCTAGTGCAGGGTACTTCAAACTTTTTTTCCCCAAGACCCAGTGCTATGATATCACACACCTTCACAACCCTATGTTTATGCTTAGTCTGAACATTTTTGAAGCAATATACAACAAGATAGCTGCAATTTTTGGCAAAGTGACTAAAATATGTGAGTACTTTATTCCTGATTGTAGTCAAACTTGAAAGTATTGTAAAAGTTAATAACACACACTCTCATAAAACAATCACACCACAGACCCTCATAGACAACGCACACACACACAAACCACACACACTCTCTTACAACACACACTCTCAAACACACACACCACCACAACACTCTCATACAACACACACACACCACACACTCTTATATAACACCCACATCACACACACTTAAATCGCGACCCAGTAAACATGGTGTTGCGATCCGTGGTTTGAAGAACCCTGCTCTAGTGTATGACCAGCTAATATTTCACTAAAGTGTGCCCAATCTGCCAGTTTACTAACATGTTTTTCTAGCCTACTTGCTTACTGATGTGTGTATGTGGCTTACTAATTTACTAATATGTGCCCAGTCTGACAGACATATGGCCAGCTTACTATTGTGTGCTCTCTGCCTGCTTGCTCACTAAGGTGTGTTTGCCCAGCTTGCTCGCTCACTAAGGTGTGTGTACCCAGCCTGCTAGCTCACTAAGGTGTGTGTGCCTAGCCCGTTAGCTCACTAAGGTGTTTGTGCCTAGCCAGTTAGCTCACTAAGGTGTGTGTACCCAGCCTGCTAGCTTACTAAGGTGTGTGTGCCTAGCCCGTTAGCTCACTAAGGTGTGTGTGCCCAGCCTGCTAGCTCACTAAGGTGTGTGTGCCCAGCCTGCTAGCTCACTATGGTGTGTGTGCCCAGCCTGCTAGCTCACTAATGTTTGTGCCCAGCCTGCTAGCTTACTAAGGTGTGTGTGCCCAGCCTGCTAGCTCACTAAGGTGTGTGTGCCCAGCCTGCTAGCTTACTAATGTTTGTGCCCAGTCTGCTAGCTTACTAAGGTGTGTGCCCAGCCTGCTAGTTTACTAAGGTGTGTGTACCTAGCCCGTTAGCTCACTAAGGTGTGTGTGCCCAGCCTGCTAGTTTACTAAGGTGTGTGTGCCTAGCCCGTTAGCTCACTAAGGTGTGTGTACCCAGCCTGCTAGCTCACTAAGGTGTGTGTGCCTAGCCTGCTAGCTCACTAAGGTGTGTGTGCCCAGCCGGCTAGCTCACTAATGTTTGTGCCCAGCCTGCTAGCTTACTAAGGTGTGTGTGCCCAGCCTGCTAGCTCACTAAGGTGTGTGTGCCCAGCCTGCTAGCTCACTAATGTTTGTGCCCAGCCTGCTAGCTCACTAAGGTGTGTGTGCCTAGCCTGCTAGCTTACTAAGGTGTGTGCCCAGCCTGCTAGCTCACAAAGGTTTGTGCCCAGCCTGCTAGCTCACTAAGGTGTGTGTGCCTAGCCTGCTAGCTCACTAAGGTGTGTGTGCTCAGCCTGCTAACTCACTAATGTTTGTGCCCAGCCTGCTAGCTTACTAAGGTGTGTGTGCCCAGCCTGCTAGCTCACTAAGGTGTGTGTGCCCAGCCTGCTAGCTCACTAAGGTGTGTGTGCCCAGCCTGCTAGCTCACTAAGGTGTGTGTGCCCAGCCTGCTAGCTCACTAAGGTGTGTGTGCCCAGCCTGCTAGCTCACTAAGGTGTGTGTGCCCAGCCTGCTAGCTCACTAATGTTTGTGCCCAGCCTGCTAGCTTACTAAGGTGTGTGTGCCCAGCCTGCTAGCTCACTAAGGTGTGTGTGCCCAGCCTGCTAGCTCACTAAGGTGTGTGTGCCCAGCCTGCTAGCTCACTAAGGTGTGTGTGCCCAGCCTGCTAGCTTACTAAGGTGTGTGTGCCCAGCCTGCTAGCTCACTAAGGTGTGTGTGCCCAGCCTGCTAGCTCACTAAGGTGTGTGCCCAGCCTGCTAGCTCACTAATGTTTGTGCCCAGCCTGCTAGCTTACTAAGGTGTGTGTGCCCAGCCTGCTAGCTCACTAAGGTGTGTGTGCCCAGCCTGCTAGCTTACTAAGGTGTGTGTGCCCAGCCTGCTAGCTCACTAAGGTGTGTGTGCCCAGCCTGCTAGCTCACTAAGGTGTGTGTGCCCAGCCTGCTAGCTCACTAAGGTGTGTGTGCCCAGCCTGCTAGCTCACTAAGGTGTGTGCCCAGCCTGCTTTCTGTCTATATTGTGTTCTCTTACAAGCTTCCCCTGTTGTCAGTAATGTGCGTGTGCTCAGACTACTTGCGTACAAATGTGTTCCCTGCACCCCGAGAGCTTGTTTATTTGTAGCCTTAGTCTGCTCTCTTACTCATGTGTACTGCTCTTATGTGTTTAAACATAGCATGTACTTACTTTTAGATTAGAATGCCACTTAAATAATACAAAGCAGTGACGGCGAAACAAAATCACTGATACAGTGACAAGAGGTTGCTGGGGTGCAACAGCCTTACCTTAGCATGAGGTTAACATGAGGGATTTAAATACAATGCTATCGATTCTGATGATGTGGCAGCTTCCTATTGGTTGTCAGAGCAGGGCTGATCCCGCTTACTGTGTTTACCAACCCAATCTCTTTGTGTTATGTAAAAAAATAACCTGTACAGATTGTAACAACTATTTAACCGCTGCGTATTTCTGTAATACTGCAAGAGCCGTCAGCTTGTTACATTTACCCCTTAAGCGCAGTCTGACTATATAGAAAACCAGGGAACAAGCAGCTGAGGTTGTATGTAAATAGATGTGTATATAGGGAGATTGCGGTGAGTGCGCTCAGTACTGTACATAATGTTATAGATATTTATAGCTTCACATTACCCTGTGTGTGTTAGAAAACTGGGATTTGGTTTGTATCTGTTTGCTTTGGGAGAGCAGGGGCTAAGCATGCCAAAACCAGTTGGTCTCTGTGGGGTTAATGTGCATATCGTGATAACATGAGCGAAGCACTTTATCTGTATTTAGCTGCTAGTAAACTGACCAGAGGGTGACCGTGGTATTGTGTCCCAATGCTGCCGCGATGTCACCCACAAAATTGTCCAGTTGATGTGGTATCCGCATTCTAGTGGATGTATTTAACATATTAAAGGGACATTCTTATTTGTTAGAGCGTTACATTTTGTGTTACCTTGTCTTAGTATTTGTTTAACCGCTGCAAAAGGTGAAGTCACCCTCAACAACTGAGAGCAGTGCACTTCTGAACAGGACACGGATGCTGAGCCAATCAGGAGTGGCAGTCTCACAGTCACCAATCACTGGATGCTTTCAGTTTGGGGCATGCACTGCTCGTGGCTCAGTTGTGTTTAATTGCTTTGTGGGGGTTAAACACATACGGCTAAATTACAAGTTTTGCGGTAAGCTGAAAAAGCAGCGTTAACAGGTCCTAATGCTGCTTTTTCACTACCGCTGCTATTACGAGTCTTGCAGGTTTAGGGGCACCGTACACTTTTTTGGCCTTACCGCAAACCAACTTTCGTAAACCCTTTTTTCTATGGGACTTCCACAGCACCGGTATTACGAGTCTGTCCTGGGAGGCCAAAAAGTGAGCGGTACAGCCTCTACCGACAAGATCCGTAACCCATTCTAAAGTCAGTAGTTATGAGTTGTACACTACATCGCTGTAGCATAAAACTAATAACTAAAGTGCTAAAAAGTACACTAACACCCATAAACTACCTATTAACCTCTAAACCGAGGCCCTCCCGCATCGCAAACACTATAATAAAATTTTAAACCCCTAATCTTCCGCTCCGGACATCGCCGCCACTAGAATAAACATATTAACCCCTAAACCGCTGCACTCCCACCTTGCAAACACTAGTTAAATATTATTAACCCCTAATCTGCTGTCCCTAACATCGCCGCCACCTACATTATACTTATTAACCCCTAATCTTCCGCTCCGGACATCGCCGCCACCTACATTATATTTATTAACCCCTAATCTGCCGTCCCCAACGTCGCCACCACTATTCTAAATTTATTAACCCTTTAAACTTAAGTCTAACCCTAACACCCCCTAACTTAAATATAATTTAAATAAATCTAAATAAAATTACTGTAATTAACTAAATTATTCCTATTTAAAACTAAATATCTATAAAATAAACCCTAAGCTAGCTACAATATAACTAATAGTTACATTGTATCTATCTTAGGGTTTATTTTTATTTTACAGGCAACTTTGTATTTATTTTAACTAGGCAGAATAGTTATTAAATAGTTATTAACTATTTAATAACTACCTAGCTAAAATAAATACAAATTTACCTGTAAAATAAAACCTAACCTAAGTTACAATAACACCTAACACTACACTACAATTAAATAAATTAACTAAATTAAATACAATTAAATAAATTAAATAAAATTAGCTAAATCACAAAAAAACCACTAAATTACAGAAAATAAAAAACAAATTACAGATCTTTAAACTAATTACACCTAATCTAATAGCCCTATCAAAATAAAAAAACAGCCCCCCCAAAATAAAAAAAAACCCTAGACTAAACTAAACTACCAATAGCCCTTAAAAGGGCCTTTTGCGGGGCATTGCCCCAAAGAAATCAGCTCTTTTACCTGTAAAAAAAATACAAACAACCCCCCCAACAGTAAAACCCACCACCCAGACAACCAACCCCCCAAATAAAACCCTAACTAAAAAAACCTAAGCTCCCCATTGCCCTGAAAAGGGCAGTTAGCTCTATTGCAGGCCCAAACCCTAACCTAAAAAATAAACCCACCCAATACACCCTTAAAAAAATCCTAACACTAACCCCCGAAGATTCACTTACCGGGAGAAGTCTTCATCCAAGCGGCAAGATGTCCTCAAGGAAGCCGGCAGAAGTGGTCCTCCAGACGGGCAGAAGTCTTCATCCAGACAGCATCTTCTATCTTCATCCTTCCGACACGGAGCGGCTCCATCTTCAAGACATCTGGCGCAGAGCATCCTCTTCAAATGACGTCTTCTTCGGAATGAATATCACTTTAAGTGATGTCATCCAAGATGGCATCCCTTAGATTCCGATTGGCTGATAGAATTCTATCAGCCAATCGGAATTAAGGTAGAAAAAATCCTATTGGCTGATGCAATCAGCCAATAGGATTGAGCTGGCATTCTATTGGCTGTTCCAATCAGCCAATAGAATGCAAGCTCAATCCTATTGGCTGAATTCTATCAGCCAATCGGAATCTAAGGGACGCCATCTTGGATGATGTCACTTAAAGTGATATTCATTCCGAAGAAGACGTCGTTTGAAGAGGATGCTCCGCGCCGGATGTCTTGAAGATGGAGCCGCTCCGCGTCGGAAGGATGAAGATAGAAGATGCCGTCTGGATGAAGACTTCTGACCGTCTGGAGGACCACTTCTGCCCTTCTGGAGGACAACTTCTGCCGGATTCCTTAAGGACATCTTGCCGCTTGGATGAAGACTTCTCCCGGTAAGTGAATCTTCGAGGGTTAGTGTTAGGATTTTTTTAAGGTTGTATTGGGTGGGTTTTATTTTTAGGTTAGGGACTTTGGGCAGCAATAGAGCTAAATGTCCTTTTAAGGGCAATGCCCATCCAAATGCCCTTTTCAGGGCAATGGGGAGCTTAGGTTTTTTCAGTTAGGCTTTTATTTGGGGGGTTGGTTGTGTGGGTGGTGGGTTTTACTGTTGGGGGCGTTGTTTGTAAAAAAAAAAATTACAGGTAAAAGAGCTGATTTCTTTAGGGCAATGCCCCGCAAAAGGCCCTTTTAAGGGCTATTGGTAGTTTAGTTTAAGCTAGGGGTTTCTTTTAGGGGGGGCTTTTTTATTTTGATAGGGCTATTAGATTAGGTGTAATTAGTTTAAAGCTCTGTAATTTGTTTTTTATTTTCTGTAATTTAGTGTTTGTTTGTTTTTTGTGATTTAGCTAATTTAATTTAGTTAATTTATTTAATTGTAGTGTTAGGTGTAACTATTAGTTATATTGTAGCTAGCTTAGGGTTTATTTTATAGATATTTAGTTTTAAATAGGAATAATTTAGTTAATTAAAGTAATTATATTTATATTAACATAGCTCATAACGCAAAACTCATAATCTGGCCGATAGTTTGCCAGGATCAGTAATGAATTAGAGAGTGCGCCTTGCATGAAAATACCCCAGTAACTGACCTTTCTATGTCTTGTTTAAGTAGACAGCAGTGTAGTGTATACAACTGTGCGTTTACAAATCACACGTTAAAGCTAGTTAAAAAATCTGTCTCCATGCCTTGCGCACTATATGGCAGCAGTGTTTGTAACAATCTTATAGTGCACTTGCCTGAGCCTACCTCTGTATGCTCTCATGGAAAGGAGACAGACAGGGAAATGTGATAAGAGAAGCAGATAGGATTATTATTTTTTTATATAAATTATGTGATTCCTGATTTTTTATTTGACTGTCATGTACCTGTATGATAAAATGCGTTCCTGTGTTTCGGAGCAGCTTTGAATTGGAAATCGCTGTGAGAAGCCGTGGGATGCACTTATGGGCAGGAATAGAACGTCTATAGGAATAATCTGAGGCCCCAGTTGCTTGTTGGTGCAAGATGCTGCCTGAATAGGGACATAACGGTCACAATGCATGGAAAATGCCTCTAGTATAAGCTCTCTCGCAGCAGCATACGTACGTATGCACCTCATGCCCCGCCCCCTTCTACCTTGTTCAAACCAACCCAACGCTGCATTTATCGTGTTAGTGGTGACTTTCTGAGCAAGTGGGTGTTAGAATGCTGGTGCACAAGATGCATACATGCATATGCCCCAAAAACAGCAATAGTTTTTCCTAGAGGCATTTTTCCTGACACAAGTATATCGCCAAAATTATTCTATTCAAAACATATGTACATTTCAGGCGTGACCTTTATGTTCCTGTAATTGTGCAAAGTAAAAATGATCTTGATACTAAGGGGCCGATTTATTAACCTGTGAATGCAGCTGTTTTCGTGCAAGCCTTCAGGTCTAAGACCGCTGCTCCTTAACTCCTCCGCCACCTCTGAGGTGGCGGACAGCAATCATCCCGATCAGATACGATAGGGAAGATCGACACACCCTGCTAGCAGCTGATTGGCCTTGAATGTGCAGGGGGCAGCATTGCACAAGCATTTCACTAGAACTGCTTGTGCAATGTTAAATTAGCGATGTCGGGCGGACATGATCCGCTACACTGGATCATGTCCGTCCGACATTTAATAAATCTACCCCTAAGAATTAAGCTGCGTGTATCTGCTGTAGTTTTATTTTTAACTTAAATAAAGGATATTTTGTGTAAATGTTAATTGTACGTATCTGTGATACGTTTGTGTCTGAGACTCCTTGGGTGAAATAAGCTAATGAATTTTATTGCACAGTCTGATGTAAATAAAGTAAAACTGTGACATAGGATTTGTAATGTGACTGATTCTCTGTCACCTCCCCTTTATACAGTATATCTGCCGATAATGTCTCATGTGAATACATTGTTGTCTGCAAAGTGATTTGTAGAATAGAAAATAAAGAATATTAAACATGTATTGTGTGCTGTTATTGTCACCAGTAAAGAAGGGGATCTGGCACAAACACAAAAAGTTATCGATTTATGACTATTTTACTAATGGGACGTAAAGTGCAAAAAGACAATGCAAGTGATGTGTTACATCAGGTTATTATTGCAATATTACAAATACAGAAAGAGGTGCTCTACCAAGAACAAACAGCTCAGGAACAACCTCTTTTAGCCTTATTGTGCTTTTTACAGATAAGTATCTCAGTCTGATCCCACCTAACAAGGTCTGTCCAGTGCCATAATACCAGGCTATTCCCGTCTGAACAAGAAAATGGCAACCCCAGATGATCGTTTCGCCCTCATTTGGTCTCATTAGTGAGGTGCAGCCATATACTGTACCTCTAACACATTGGGTAAGGAGTCCATCTCTGATTTCCCCCATCACCCTTGGGGCCTGATATTCAAAACCTTGTGCTCAGACAAGCTGATCTAAGAAGTATCTTCGGTACAGTGAGGCCCTTAAAAAAAATATATAGAAACAAGTTTTATCTTGAGAAATGTTTGTTACTATGTAGTGGTCTTTATGTGATGCAGACACCTACATTACATGTTATGTTACTATGTAGTGATCTTTATGTGATACAGACACCTACATTACACGTTATGTTACTATGCAGTGATCTTTATATGATACAGACACCTACATTACATGTTATGTTACTATGTAGTGATATTTATGTGATAGATACATCTACATTACATGTTATGTTACTATGTAGTGATCTTTGTGATAAAGACAACTACATTACATGTTATGTTACTATGTAGTGATCTTTATGTGATACAGACACCTACATTAGATGTTATGTTACTATGTAGTGATCTTTATGTGATACAGACACCTACATTACATGTTATGTTACTATGTAGTGATCTTTATGTGATACAGACACCTACATTACATGTTATGTTACTATGTAGTGAACTTTATGTGATACAGACAGCTACATTACATGTTATGTTACTATGTAGTGATCTTTGTGATAAAGACAACTACATTACATGTTATGTTACTATGTAGTGATCTTTATGTGATACAGACACCTACATTACATGTTATTCTATTATGTAGTGATCTTTATATGATACAGACAGCTACATTACATATTATGTTACTATGTAGTGATCTTTGTGATACAGACAACTACATTACATGTTATGTTACTATGTAGTGAACTTTATGTGATACAGACACCTACATTACATGTTACTATGTAGTGATCTTTATGTGATACAGACACCTACATTAGATGTTATGTTACTATGTAGTGATCTTTATGTGATACAAACACCTACATTACATGTTATGTTACTATGTAGTGATCTTTATGTGATACAGACACCTACGTTACTTGTTATGTTACTATGTAGTGATATTTATGTGATACAGACACCTACATTACATGTCATGTTACTATGTAGTGATCTTTATGTGATACAGACACCTACATTAGATGTTATGTTACTATGTAGTGATCCTTATGTGATACAGACAACTACATTACATGTTATGTTACTATGTAGTGATCTTTATGTGATACAGATACCTACATTACGTTATGTTACTATGTAGTGATCTTTATGTGACACAGATACCTACATTACATGTTATGTTACTATGTAGTGATATTTATGTGATACAGACACCTACATTACATGTTATGTTACTATGTAGTGATCTTTATATGATACAGACACCTACATTACATGTTATGTTACTATGTAGTGATCTTTATGTGATACAGACAGCTACATTATGTTATGCTACTATGTAGTGATCTTTATATGACACAGACACCTACATTACATGTTAAGTTACTATGTAGTGATATTTATGTGATACAGACACCTACATTACATGTTATATTACTATATAGTGATCTTTATGTGATACAGACACCTACATTACATGTTATGTTACTATGTAGTGATCTTTATGTGATACAGACACCTACATTACATGTTATGTTACTATGTAATGATCTTTCTGTGATACAGACACCTACATTACATGTTATGTTACTATGTAGTCATCTTTATGTGATATAGACAGCTACATTACATGTTATGTTACTATGTAGTGATATTTATGTGATACAGAAACCTACATTACATGTTATATTACTATGTAGTGATCTTTATGTGATACAAACAGCTACATTACATGTTATGTTACTATGTAGTGATCTTTATGTGATACAGACAGCTACATTACATATTATGTTACTATGTAGTGATCTTTATGTGATACAGACACCTACATTTTGTTACTATGTAGTGATCTTTATGTGATACAGACACCTACATTACATGTTATGTTACTATCTAGTGATCTGTATGTGATACAGACACCTACATTACATGTTATGTTACTATCTAGTGATCTTTATGTGATGCAGACACCTACATTACATGTTATGTTACTATGTAGTGATCTTTATGTGATGCAGACACCTAAATTACATGTTATGTTACTATGTAGTGATCTTTATGTGATGCAGACACCTACATTACATGTTATGTTACTATGTAGTGATCTTTATGTGATACAGACACCTACATTACATGTTATATTACTATGTAGTGATATTTATGTGATACAGACACCTACATTACATGTTATGTTACTATCTAGTGATCTGTATGTGATACAGACACCTACATTACATGTTATGTTACTATCTAGTGATCTTTATGTGATGCAGACACCTACATTACATGTTAAGTTACTATGTAGTGATATTTATGTGATACAGACACCTACATTACATGTTATATTATTATGTAGTGATCTTTATGTGATACAAACAGCTACATTACATATTATGTTACTATGTAGTGATCTTTATGTGATAAAGACACCTACATTTTGTTACTATGTAGTGATCTTTATGTGATACAGACACCTACATTACATGTAATGTTACCATGTAGTGATCTTTATGTGATACAGACACCCACATTACACGTTATGTTACTATGTAGTGATCTTTATGTGATACAGACACCTACATTACATGTCATGTTACTATATAGTGATCTTTATGTGATACAGACACCTACATTACATGTTATGTTACTATGTAGTGATCTTTATGTGATACAGACACCTACATTACACGTTATGTTACTATGTAGTGATCTTTATGTGATACAGACACCTACATTACATGTTATGTTACTATGTAGTGATCTTTATGTGATACAGACACCTACATTACATGTCATGTTACTATGTAGTGATCTTTATGTGATACAGACACCTACATTACATGTTATGTTAATATGTAGTGATCTTTATGTGCTACAGACACCTACATTGCATGTTATGTTACTATGTAGTAATCTTTATGTGATACAAACAGCTACATTGCATGTTATGTTACTATGTAGTGATCTTTATGTGATACAGACACCTACATTACATGTTATGTTACTATGTATTGATCTTTATGTGACACAGACATCTACATTACATGTTATGTTACTATGTAATGATCTTTCTGTGATACAGACACCTACATTACATGTTATGTTACTATGTAGTCATCTTTATGTGATATAGACAGCTACATTACATGTTATGTTACTATGTAGTGATATTTATGTGATACAGACACCTACATTACATGTTATATTACTATGTAGTGATCTTTATGTGATACAAACAGCTACATTACATGTTATGTTACTATGTAGTGATCTTTATGTGATACAGACAGCTACATTACATATTATGTTACTATGTAGTGATCTTTATGTGATACAGACACCTACATTTTGTTACTATGTAGTGATCTTTATGTGATACAGACACCTACATTACATGTTATGTTACTATCTAGTGATCTGTATGTGATACAGACACCTACATTACATGTTATGTTACTATCTAGTGATCTTTATGTGATGCAGACACCTACATTACATGTTATGTTACTATGTAGTGATCTTTATGTGATGCAGACACCTAAATTACATGTTATGTTACTATGTAGTGATCTTTATGTGATGCAGACACCTACATTACATGTTATGTTACTATGTAGTGATCTTTATGTGATACAGACACCTACATTACATATTATATTACTATGTAGTGATATTTATGTGATACAGACACCTACATTACATGTTATGTTACTATATAGTGATCTTTATATGACACAGACACCTACATTACATGTTAAGTTACTATGTAGTGATATTTATGTGATACAGACACCTACATTACATGTTATTATTATGTAGTGATCTTTATGTGATACAAACAGCTACATTACATATTATGTTACTATGTAGTGATCTTTATGTGATACAGACACCTACATTTTGTTACTATGTAGTGATCTTTATGTGATACAGACACCTACATTACATGTTATGTTACCATGTAGTGATCTTTATGTGATACAGACACCCACATTACACGTTATGTTACTATGTAGTGATCTTTATGTGATACAGACACCTACATTACATGTCATGTTACTATATAGTGATCTTTATGTGATACAGACACCTACATTACATGTTATGTTACTATGTAGTGATCTTTATGTGATACAGACACCTACATTACACGTTATGTTACTATGTAGTGATCTTTATGTGATACAGACACCTACATTACATGTTATGTTACTATGTAGTGATCTTTATGTGATACAGACACCTACATTACATGTTATGTTACTATGTAGTGATCTTTATGTGATACAGACACCTACATTACATGTTATGTTAATATGTAGTGATCTTTAAGTGATACAGACACCTACATTGCATGTTATGTTACTATGTAGTGATCTTTATGTGCTACAGACACCTACATTGCATGTTATCATACTATGTAGTAATCTTTATGTGATACAAACAGCTACATTGCATGTTATGTTACTATGTAGTGATCTTTATGTGATACAGACACCTACATTACATGTTATGTTACTATGTATTGATCTTTATGTGACACAGACATCTACATTACATGTTATGTTACTATGTAGTGATCTTTATGTGATACAGACACCTACATTACATGTTATGTTACTATATAGTGATCTTTATGTGATACAGACACCTACATTACATGTTATGTTACTATGTAGTGATCTTTATGTGATACAGACACCTACATTACATGTTATGTTACTATATAGTGATCTTTATGTGATACAGACACCTACATTACATGTTATGTTACTATGTAGTGATCTTTATGTAATACAGTCACCTACATTACATGTTATGTTACTATAAAGTGATCTTTATGTGATACAGACACCTACATTACATGTTATGTTACTATGTAGTGATCTTTATGTGATACAGACACCTACATTACATGTTATGTTACTATGTAGTGATCTTTATGTGATACAGACACCTACATTACATGTTATGTTACTATGTAGTGATCTTTATATGACACAGACACCTACATTACATGTTAAGTTACTATGTAGTGATATTTATGTGATACAGACACCTACATTACATGTTATGTTACTATATAGTGATCTTTATATGACACAGACACCTACATTACATGTTAAGTTACTATGTAGTGATCTTTATGTGATACAGACACCTACATTACATGTTATATTACTACGTAGTGATCTTTATGTGATATAGACACCTACATTACATGTTATGTTACTATGTAGTGATCTTTATGTGATACAGACACCTACATTACATGTTATGTTACTATGTAGTGATCTTTATGTGATACAGACACCTACATTACATGTTATGTTACTATATAGTGATCTTTATATGACACAGACACCTACATTACATGTTAAGTTACTATGTAGTGATATTTATGTGATACAGACACCTACATTACATGTTATATTACTATGTAGTGATCTTTATGTGATACAGACACCTACATTACATGTTATATTACTTACTACGTAGTGATCTTTATGTGATATAGACACCTACATTACATGTTATGTTACCATGTAGTGATCTTTATGTGATACAGACACCTACATTACACGTTATGTTACTATGTAGTGATCTTTATGTGATACAGACACCTACATTACATGTCATGTTACTATATAGTGATCTTTATGTGATACAGACACCTACATTACATGTTATGTTACTATGTAGTGATCTTTATGTGATAAAGACACCTACATTACACGTTATGTTACTATGTAGTGATCTTTATGTGATACAGACACCTACATTACATGTTATGTTACTATGTAGTGATCTTTATGTGATACAGACACCTACATTACATGTTATGTTACTATGTAGTGATCTTTATGTGATACAGACACCTACATTACATGTTATGTTACTATGTAGTGATCTTTATGTGATACAGACACCTACATTACATGTTATGTTACTATGTAGTGATCTTTATGTGATACAGTCACCTACATTACATGTTATGTTACTATAAAGTGATCTTTATGTGATACAGACACCTACATTACATGTTATGTTACTATGTAGTGATCTTTATGTGATACAGACACCTACATTACATGTTATGTTACTATGTAGTGATCTTTATGTGATACAGACACCTACATTACATGTTATGTTACTATGTAGTGATCTTTATGTGATACAGACACCTACATTACATGTTATATTACTATGTAGTGATCTTTATGTGATACAGACACCTACATTACATGTTATGTTACTATGTAGTGATCTTTATATGACACAGACACCTACATTACATGTTAAGTTACTATGTAGTGATATTTATGTGATACAGACACCTACATTACATGTTATGTTACTATGTAGTGATCTTTATGTGATACAGACACCTACATTACATGTTATGTTACTATCTAGTGATCTTTATGTGATGCAGACACCTACATTACATGTTATGTTACTATGTAGTGATCTTTATGTGATGCAGACACCTACATTACGTGTTATGTTACTATGTAGTGATATTTATGTGAAGCAGACACCTACATTACATGTTATGTTACTATGTAGTGATCTTTATGTGATACAGACACCTACATTACATGTTATGTTACTATGCAGTGATCTTTATGTGATACAGACACCTACATTACATGTTAAGTTACTATGTAGTGATATTTATGTGATACAGACACCTACATTACATGTTATGTTACTATATAGTGATCTTTATATGATACAGACACCTACATTACATGTTATGTTACTATGTAGTGATCTTTATGTGATACAGACACCTACATTACATGTTATATTACTATGTAGTGATCTTTATGTGATACAGACACCTACATTACATGTTATGTTACTATATAGTGATCTTTATATGATAAAAACATCCACGTCCCCACTCCCCCTGGCATGTTTAGCCTGAAGGCTTTATCAAAGGAAACGTGTCAGGGGGGAGTGGGGACGTTGAGTTTTGTTTTTTAAACTGCAATTGTGGTAACATGGTGCTGACAATATTTGCCGTAACTATTTATGTTAAATCACTTATGTGATTGTGGCTGACGATTTGTGCCGCCACGGTTCTCCCCATATCATTGGAGATATATCTGATCAGCTTTATATCTCTTAACATTGGGGAGGTATTTACTTAAAGTATAAACACATGGTGCTACATATCTACCATACATTATATTAAATGACAGTGTTTTACTTTATAGAAGCCAGTTTACTCATTTCAGCTCTGAATCCCTCATATATGATAGTGGACGAGTTGTCTCATATAATTGTAGCGATAGTACTGCTTAGGTAGCAATGTAACAGCAATGCATATAATGGCCACTATATTATTCCTATTGGATTATAGATCATTGTTGTGTCACCTAATTGGGATATTTTTATGGTCAGAATCCCTGATAGTATTAGGGTCAATGTTGTGTCACTAATATTGCAATATAAAAGTACTTGATCACATTAATGTGAGCTAGGTAAATAGAAAATTGACTGCTGCAATAGCGGTTATATGTGCTATAATCAGCACTTCCTCAGTGTACTGGAGCGTTTAAAGGGTTAATTAAAGGGTGAATACCCTCCCACTTAATCTGCAGCTCCAATATTTCTAACAGGGTTGTAGTACCACCACTATTACACCGGTACGATTCCGGGCCTCAACTGAGAGAGTAAGCTAGGTAAAGTTAATCACTGTAGTAAACTGTAATAAAGTGCAAAAATGTGTGCTTACATCCACACATCCTTAGTTTACTAGAGCATGGAAAAATATATGTTAGGCATAGGGATAAGTACCCCCCACACACAGTATATAGCTCAGCTAGTTCCCAAAGACTATCATGTCCGCCAGACACATGATAAATTGGCCCCTTGTTTTTTTCTGTTAATTTTGTAAAACATGTTGCAAAAAGAAAAGACAATCTTAAAGGGAGATATCCATGTGGCACATGCAAATATTGTGTGTACATACAGAATGTGACAGAAAATTACATTTTCCCAAGGGGCAAACAATATACAGTATAAAAGACTTGTATAATTGTAGAACAAATAACATTATGGGGTCGATTTATCAAGTCGCGGCGGACAGGAGCGCACATACGCGTCCCTGTCCACCGCAGCTCGCCTCTGGTGGGCTGAATTCCGATGCCCGAATTCAGCACTGCACACAAGCGCTATTTTGCGTGCAATCACACCACCTGCCAGCGCACAGTCAATCACGCGCGGCCTGGAGCTGTCAATATTCCTGTTCAGTCGAGACCGAGGAGATTGAAATTCACCACATAAAAGGTGGCGAAAAGGTTAGGGAAGCAGCGGATCATGTCTATCTGGCATTTAGTAAATCTGCCCCTCTGACTCCACAGGAAATGAATAAACAGATCAGCTATAGCGCTTTTTTATGATTGTGGTGTTCCTTTAAATAGAGGTAATATGTATGGGAGCAGAAACCCACAAACTTTAATTTATTACCAACCACTCCGCAATGTACTCATTTTTCTCAGGAGGAATTTGTTATTTATGATCTGAAATGGGTACTAATTTGTCTATTTTCCCCACTAATATCTTTTTCATAAATAACTTTAATAAACAATTTTTCCAATAATTATTGTAAATCAGCCCATGAAAAGAGATATGTCACTGGGTAGTATACAGAGGTCTTTGCCCAAGTGGGGTAAGATATAAATTGTGATGAGAGTGAGAAGTGACGTCACTGGATGGGGGTGGGGCTTAGGTCCGTTATTGTCTATGTCGCAGTTACTAAGTGAGATCTATGGTACCAGATGTATACTTCCATGCTCTGCAATAAAATACTGTTGTACCCTCTTTGCTGTGTCCTGCATCTCATGACATAAATGATGGCAAAATAGATCACTCATAACTTAGTGTTCGAAATATAGGAATATCAAGGCCTGAAAAGAAGATATGTGCAGAAAGGTTAATCTGTGACAAGTACAAATAAGAGGAAGAATGAATAAGAGTGGTAACAAAACTATACTATGATGACAATGTAACGACGATCAGAATCTATAGTAAATTCAGACACTCTGTCGTGATTACAAGAATTGCTACGCCTCATTGATAGGCTGAAAGACGGGGGTGGGGCAACTCCCTCCATATCCTGATTGGTGTAATCATACAAAGCCCCCATGCCTGTCAGAACGTAGATTGAATATTCATTCAGCGTTAATTGGCTGTAGGTTTGAATAAAAGGAGCGAGAGTTTGGGCGGTTGATACCTTTGACAAAGCAGTGAAGAAACGTGCGTCATTATGTTTGATTAATTGCTTTGTGATAACTGTGGTTATTTTGGACTGGATTATAGCAACATACTATCGCCTAGATTTAGAGTTTTGTCGGTAAAGACCCGTGGTGCTAACAAGGCTTTTTTTTCCAGTGCACCCTTAAGACAACGCTGTTATTTAGAGTTGTCTGAATGGCTGCGTTAGCCTCAGAAAAGGGAGCGTGGAGCATAATTTAGCTCCACTTCAACCCTCAATACCAGCGTTGCCTACGGTAGCGGTAAGCTGTAAAAACGTGCTCGTGCACGATATCCCCATAGGAAACAATGGGGCTGAGCTGGCTGAAAAAAACCCTAACACCTGCAAAAAAGCAGCGTTCAGCTCCTAACGCAGCCCCGTTGTTTCCTATGGGGAAATATTCTCTAAGTGTACACCTAACACCCTAACATGAACCCCGAGTCTAAACACCCCTAACCTTACACTTATTAACCCCTAATCTGACGCCCCCGCTATCGCTGACACCTGCATTATATTATTAACCCCTAATCTGCCGCTCCGGACACCACCGCAACCTACATTATAGCTATGAACCCCTAATCTGCTGTCCCTAACATCGCCAACACCTATATTATATTTATTACCCCCTAATCTGCCCTCCCAAACGTCGCCGCCACCTACCTACACTTATTAACCCCTAATCTCCCGCCCGCAATGTCGCCGCTACTATAATAAATGTATTAACCCCTAAACCTAAGTCTAACCCTAACACCCCCTAACTTAAATATCATTTAAATAAAACAAACTAAATTTACTATATTTAAATAAATTATTCCTATTTAAAACTAAATACTTACCTATAAAATAAACCCTAATATAGCTACAATATAACTAATAGTTACATTGTAGCTATTTTAGGATTTATATTTATTTTACAGGCAAGTTTGTATTTATTTTAACTAGGTACAATAGCTATTAAATAGTTAATAACTATTAAATAGCTACCTAGTTAAAATAATTTCAAAATTACCTGTAAAACAAATCCTAACCTAAGTTACAATTAAACCTAACACTACACTATCAATAAATTAATTAAATAAATTACCTACAATTAGCTAAACTGAAATACAATTAAATAAACTAATCTATAATACAAAAAAAACACTAAATTACAGAAAATAAAAAAAAATTACAAGAAGTTTAAACTAATTACACCTAATCTAAGCCCCCTAATAAAATAAAAAAGCCCCCCAAAATAATAAAATGCCCTACCCTATTGTAAATTAAAAAGTAACCAGCTCTTTTACCAGCCCTTAAAAGGGCCATTTGCGGGGCATTGCCCCAAAGTAATCAGCTCTTTTACCTGTAAATAAAAATACAATACCCCCCCAACATTAAAACCCACCAGCCACCACCCACATACCCCTACTCTAACCCACCCAAACCCCCTTAAATAAACCTAACACTAACCCCCTGAAGATCTCCCTACCTTGAGTCGTCTTCACTCAGCCGAGCCGAATTCTTCATCCAAGCAGAGCAACAAGATGTCCTCCATCCGGTAGAAGTCTTCATCCAATCGGATTGACCTCGCATTCTATTGGCTTTTCTGATCAGCCAATAGAATGCAAGGTCAATCCGATTGGCTGATTGGATCAGCCAATCGGATTGAACTTCAATCTGATTGGCTGATTCAATCAGCGAATCAGATTTTTCTTACCTTAATTCCGATTGGCTGATAGAATCCTATCAGCCAATCGGAATTCGAGGGACGCCATCTTGGATGACGTCCCTTAAAGGAACCGTCATTCGTTGTTAGTCCGTCGGTTGAAGAGGATGGCTCCGCGTCAGCTGGCTGGAAGATGGCTCCGCTCCGCTCCGGATGAAGATAGAAGACCCCGCTTGGATGAAGATGGAGGACCTCTTCTTGCCCCGCTTGGATGAAGACTTCTACCGGATGGAGGACATCTTGTTGCTCCGCTTGGATGAAGAATTCGGCTCGGCTGAATGAAGAAGACTCAAGGTAGGGAGATCTTCAGGGGGTTAGTGTTAGGTTTATTTAAGGGGGGTTTGGGTGGGTTAGAGTAGGGGTATGTGGGTGGTGGGTTTTAATGTTGGGGGGTATTGTATTTTTATTTACAGGTAAAAGAGCTGATTACTTTGGGGCAATGCCCCGCAAAAGGCCCTTTTAAGGGCTGGTAAAAGAGCTGGTTACTTTTTAATTTAGAATTGGGTAGGGCATTTTATTATTTTGGGGGGCTTTTTTATTTTATTAGGGGGCTTAGATTAGGTGTAATTAGTTTAAACTTCTTGTAAAAAAATGTATTTTCTGTAATTTAGTGGGGGGGTTTTGTATTATAGATTAGTTTATTTAATTGTATTTTAGTTTAGCTAATTGTAGGTAATTTGTTTAATTAATTTATTGATAGTGTAGTGTTAGCTTTAATTGTAACTTAGGTTAGGATTTATTTTACAGGCAATTTTGTAATTATTTTAACTAGGTAGCTATTAAATAGTTATTAACTATTTAATAGCTATTGTACCTAGTTAAAATAAATACAAACTTGCCTGTAAAATAAATATAAATCCTAAAATAGCTACAATGTAACTATTAGTTATATTGTAGCAATATTAGGGTTTATTTTATAGGTAAGTATTTAGTTTTAAATAGGAATAATTTATTTAATTATAGTAAATTTATTTAGATTAATTTAAATTATATTTAAGTTAGCGGGGTGTTAGGGTTAGAGTTAGACTTAGGTTTAGGGGTTAATAACTTTATTATAGTAGCGGCGACGTTGAGGGCGGCAGATTAGGGGTTAATAAGTGTAGGTAGGTGGCGGCGACGTTTGGGGGGGGCAGATTAGGGGGTAATAAATATAATATAGGTGTCGGCGATGTTAGGGACAGCAGATTAGGGGTTCATAGATATAATGTAGGTTGCGGCGGTGTCCGGAGCGGCAGATTAGGGGTTAAAAAATTTTTATTATAGTGTTTGCAATGTGGGGGGCCTAGGTTTAGGGGTTCATAGGTAGTTTATGGGTGTTAGTGTACTTTATAGCACAGTAGTTAAGAGCTTTAAGTTCCGGTGTTAGCCCATAAAGCTTTTAACTAATGACTTTTTTTTGCGGCTGGAGTCTTGTCGGTAGAGGGTCTACCGCTCACTACTTCCAAGACTGTAAATATCAGCGTTAGGCAAATCCCATAGAAAAGATAGGATACGCAATTGACGTAAGGGGATCTGCGGTAGCCTTGAGTCGTGGAAAGAAAGTGAGCGGTAGACCCTTTCCTGCCTGACTCTAAATACCGATTCAAAGAGTATTCCAGCCACCAAGTTTTCTTAAAAGACCTTTATTTCACATAGGGTCCCAAACAAACAGTTACAACGTTTCAAGCCACACCAGGCTCTTAATCATGTATACATGATTAAGAGCCTGGTGTGGCTTGAAACGTTGTAACTGTTTGTTTGGGACCCTATGTGAAATAAAGGTCTTTTAAGAAAACTTGGTGGCTGGAATACTCTTTGAATCTGGATTGACTGGGACCTGGCAAGTCAGTTTTGTTCCGTGCCCCACTGAAAAAGTAAAGGTGTGCTGTTTCTTCAAAATCATTTGTGAATCATGACTCTAAATACCAGCGGGCGGTCAAAAGCAGCGTTAGGACCCCTTAACACTGCTTTTGACGGCTAACGCCAAACTCTAAATCTAGCCGTAAATGTTTTCAGTTGATGTAGCACGGGGATACCAAGCCTTGTTAAATAATTGCACAGGGGTACTTGCGAAAGCACAACTTGAGCTATTTGGCTAAATTAGAAAGAAAGGGACCGTTTTATTCGCAGTACACTCTGCAATGGGGATAATCGCACAGATTGTGCTAATCTAAAAATACCTAATATAGGATCGATTGCGTACATAGGACCTGTCTAAACGGGGGGCAGGCGTGTATATGTTTGTTAGAATTGTAACATGTCTAAACGCGGGGCAGGCGTGTGTATGTTTTTTAGAATTGTAACATGTCTAAACGGGGGGCAGGCGTGTATATGTTTTTTTAGAATTATAACATGTCTAAACGGGGGGCAGGCGTGTGTATGTTTTTTAGAATTGTTACATGTCTAAACGAGGGGCAGGTGTGTGTATGATTTTAGAATTGTAACATGTCTAAACGGGGGGCAGGCGTGTATATGTTTTTTAGAATTGTAACATGTCTAAACGGGGGGCAGCCGTGTATATTTTTTTTTAATTGTAACATGTCTAAACTGGGGGCAGGTGTGTATATGTTTTTTAGAATTGTAACGTCTAAACTGGGGGCAGGCGTGTATGTTTTTTAGAATTGTAACATGTCTAAACGGGGGGCAGGCGTGTGTATGTTTTTTAGAATTGTAACATGTCTAAACGGGGGGCAGGCATGTGTATGTTTTTTAGAATTGTAACATGTCTAAATGGGGGGCAGGCGTGTGTATGTTTTTTAGAATTGTAACATGTCTAAACGGGGGGCAGGCGTGTATATGTTTTTTAGAATTGTAACATGTCTAAACGGGGGGCAGACGTGTATATGTTTTTTAGAATTGTAACATGTCTAAACAGGGGCAGGCATGTATATGTTTTTTAGAATTGTAACATGTCTAAACGGGGGGCAGGCGTGTATATGTTTTTTAGAATTGTTACATGTCTAAACGGGGGGCAGGCGTGTATATGTTTTTTAGAATTGTAACCTGTCTAAACGGGGGGCAGGCGTGTATATCTTTTTTAAAATTGTAACATGTCTAAACGGGGGGCAGGCGTGTGTATGTTTTTTAGAATTGTAACATGTCTAAACGGGGGGCAGGTGTGTATATGTTTTTTAGAATTGTAACGTCTAAACGGGGGGCAGGCGTGTATGTTTTTTAGAATTGTAACATGTCTAAACCGGAGGTAGGCATGTGTATGTTTTTTAGAATTGTAACATGTCTAAACGGGGGCAGGCGTGTATATGTTTTTTAGAATTGTAACCTGTCTAAACGGGGGGCAGGCGTGTATATCTTTTTTAAAATTGTAACATGTCTAAACAGGGGGCAGGCGTGTGTATGTTTTTTAGAATTGTAACATGTCTAAACGGGGGGCAGGCGTCTATATGATTTTTAGAATTGTAAGCTGTCTAAACAGGGGGCAGGCGTGTGTATGTTTTTTAGAATTGTAACATGTCTAAACGGGGGCAGGCGTGTGTATGTGTTTTAGAATTGTAACATGTCTAAACGGGGGGCAGGTGTGTGTATGTTTTTTTGAATTGTTACATGTCTAAACGGGGGCAGGCGTGTGTATGTTTTATAGAATTGTAACCTGTCTAAACGGGGGGCAGGCGTGTATGTTTTTTAGAATTGTAACATGGTTAAACGGGGGGGCAGGCGTGTGTATGTTTTTTAGAATTGTAACATGTCTAAACGGGGGGCAGGCGTGTATATGTTTTTTAGAATTGTGACATGTCTAAACGGGGGGCAGGCGTGTATATGATTTTTAGAATTGTGACATGTCTAAACGGGGGGCAGGCGTCTGTATGTTTTTTAGAATTGTGACATGTCTAAACAGGGGGCAGGCGTGTATATGATTTTTAGAATTGTAACATGTCTAAACGGGGGGGGGGCAGGCGTCTATATGATTTTTCAAATTGTAACCTGTCTATACAGGGGGCAGGCGTGTGTATGTTTTTTAGAATTGTAACCTGTCTAAACGGGGGGCAGGCGTGTGTATGTTTTTTAGAATTGTAACCTGTCTAAACGGGGGCAGGTGTGTGTATGTTTTTTAGAATTGTAACCTGTCTAAACGGGGGCAGGCGTGTGTATGTTTTTTAGAATTGTAACATGTTTAAACGGGGGGCAGGCGTGTGTATGTTTTTTAGAATTGTAACATGTCTAAACGGGGGGGCAGGCGTGTATATGTTTTTTAGAATTGTAACATGTCTAAACGGGGGGCAGGCGTGTGTATGTTTTTTAGAATTGTTACATCTCTAAAAGGGGGGCAGGTGTGTATATGTTTTTTAGAATTGTTACATGTCTAAATGGGGGGCAGGCGTGTATATGTTTTTTAGAATTGTAACATGTCTAAACGGGGGGCAGGCGTGTATATGTTTTTTAGAATTGTGACATGTCTAAACGGGGGGCAGGCGTGTATATGATTTTTAGAATTGTGACATGTCTAAACGGGGGGGCAGGCGTCTGTAGAATTGTGACATGTCTAAACAGGGGGCAGGCGTGTATATGATTTTTAGAATTGTAACATGTCTAAACGGGGGGGCAGGCGTGTATATGTTTTTTAGAATTGTAACATGTCTAAACGGGGGGCAGGCGTGTATATGATTTTTAGAATTGTTACATGTCTAAACGGGGGGCAGGCGTGTGTATGTTTTTTAGAATTGTAACAGGTCTAAACGGGGGGGGCAGGCGTGTATATGTTTTTTAGAATTTTAACATGTCTAAACGGGGGGCAGGCGTGTGTATGTTTTTTAGAATTGTAACATGTCTAAACGGGGGGCAGGCGTGTGTATGTTTTCTTTCATGTAATTAGCAAGAGTCCATGAGCTAGTGACGTATGGGATATACATTCCTACCAGGAGGGGCAAAGTTTCCCAAACCTTAAAATGCCTATAAATACACCCCTCACCACACCCACAATTCAGTTTTACAAACTTTGCCTCCCATGGAGGTGGTGAAGTAAGTTTGTGCTTAGATTCTACGTTAATATGCGCTTCGCAACAGGTTGAAGCCCGGTTTTCCTCTCAGAGTGCAGCGAATGTCAGAGGGATGTGAAGAGAGTATTGCCTATTTGAGAACAATGGTCTACCTCTAGGGGATCTATTTCATAGGCTCTCTGTTATCGGTCGTAGAGATTTCTTCTCCTACCTCCCTTTTCAGATCGACGATATACTCTTATATACCATTACCTCTACTGATTCTCGTTTCAGTACTGGTTTGGCTATCTGCTATATGTAGATGAGTGTCCTGGGGTAAGTAAGTCTTATTTTTTGTGACACTCTAAGCTATGGTTGGGCACTTTATATGTAAAGTTCTAAATATATGTCTATAAACTTATATTTGCCTTGATTCAGGATAATCGGTATTCCTTATTTTCAGACTGTCAGTTTCATTATTGGGATAATGCATTCAATTATTTTTTCTTACCTTGAAAAATTTTCATTTGGCCTTTTTTCCTGCGTGCTGTTAGGCTCGCGGGGGCGGGAAATGTTTCTTTTTATTTATTCATTTTTTTGGCGCGTTCTTTTTTTGGCGCTAAAAATTTTTGTCACTTCCGGCGCGGTAATTTACACCGGAAGTTGTATTCTGTTACGCATGCGTATTCAGAAATTTTTTTGCGCCAAAAAAATGTGGGCGTCTTTTTAACTCACATTATTTAGACATTTCTCTTCATTGCTTCTGGTTGCTAGAAGCTTATTATTTTGCATTCTTTCCCATTCCTGAAACTGTCATTTAAGGAATTTGATAATTTTGCTTTATATGTTGTTTTTTCTATTACATATTGCAAGATGTCTCATCCCGACCCTGGATCAAAATCCACTAATGAACAGACGCTGCCTGATGCTGGTTCTACTTCTACCAAAGTTAAGTGCATATGTTGTAAACTTGTGGTTATTGTTCCTCCAGCTGTAGTTTGTGTTAGTTGCCATGACAAACTTTCCAATGCAGATTGTGTCTCCATTAGTAATAATCCTTTACCTGTTGTTGTTCCTTCAACATCTAATGTTCAGGATGTTCCTGTTAATGTAAAAGAATGTGTTTCTAATTCTATTAGGAAGGCTCTGTCTGTTATTCCTCCTTCCAGTAATCGTAAAAGGTCTTTCAAAACTTCTCACATTTCAGATGAATTTTTAGGTGACCGTCATCATTCTGACTTATCTGATTCTGATGAGTTTTTTTCTGGTTCAGAAGATTCTACTACAGATATTGATTCTGATAAATCCTCATATTTATTTAAAATGGAGTTTATTCGTTCATTACTAAAAGAAGTTTTGATTGCATTAGATATGGAGGAATCCAGTCCTCCTGATACTAAAACTGCTAAACGTTTAAATTCGGTTTATAAGCCTCATGTGTTAATTCCGGAAGTTTTTCCAGTTCCTGATGCTATCTCAGATGTGATTGCTAGGGAATGGGATAGTTTGGGTACTTCATTTACTCCTTCTCCAAGGTTTAAAAAATTGTACCCTGTGCCATCTGATAGATTAGAGTTTTGGGATAAAATCCCTAAAGTCGATGGGGCTATCTCTACTCTTGCTAAACGTACTGCTATTCCTACGGCAGATAGCACTTCGTTTAAAGATCCTTTAGATAGGAAAATTGAATCTTTTTTAAGAAAAGCTTATTTATGTTCAGGTCATTTACTTAGACCTGCTATATCTTTGGCTAATGTTGCAGCAGCTTCAACTTTTTGGTTGGAGGCTTTAGCGCAACAAGTGACAGATCATAATGCATATAGCATTGTTAAACTTCTTCAACATGCTAATAACTTTGTCTGTGATGCCATTTTTGATATCATTAGAGTTGATGTCCGGTATATGTCTTTAGCTATTTTAGCTAGAAGAGCTTTGTGGCTTAAATCTTGGAATGTATATATGACTTCTAAATCAACTTTGCTTTCTCTCTCTTTCCAAGGTAATAAATTGTTTGGTTCTCAGTTGGATTCTATAATTTCAACTGTTACTGGAGGAAAGGGAGCCTTTTTGCCCCAGGGCAAAAAATCTAAAGGTAATTATAGGGCTGTTAATCGTTTTCGTTCCTTTCGTCAAAATAAGGAGCAGAAGCCCGATCCTTCTCCTAAAGGAACAGTTTCCGGTTGGAAACCTAATCCAGTCTGGAATAAATCCAAGCCTTCCAGAAAGTCAAAACCTGCTCCTAAATCCGCATGAAGGTGCGGCCCTCATTCCAGCGCAGCTGGTAGGGGCCAGGTTACGATTTTTCAAAGATGTTTGGATCAATTCGATTCACAATCTTTGGATTCAGAACATTGTTTCACAAGGGTACAGAATAGGTTTCAAGGTAAGACCACCTGTGAGAAGATTTTTTCTCTCACGCATTCCAGTAAATCCAGTGAAGGCTCAGGCGTTTCTGAAATGTGTTTCAGACCTAGAGTTAGCTGGGGTAATTATGCCAGTTCCAGTTCTGGAACAGGGTCTGGGGTTTTATTCAAATCTATTCATTGTGCCAAAGAAAGAGAATTCTTTCAGACCAGTTCTGGATCTAAAAATATTGAATCGTTATGTAAGGATACCAACATTCAAAATGGTGACTATAAGAACTATTCTGCCTTTTGTTCAGCAAGGGCATTATATGTCTACAATAGACTTACAGGATGCATACCTGCATATTCCAATTCATCCAGATCACTTTCAGTTTCTGAGATTCTCTTTTCTAGACAAGCATTACCAGTTTATTGCTCTTCCATTTGGTCTAGCAACTGCGCCAAGGATCTTTTTGAAGGTTCTAGGTGCCCTTCTCTCTGTAATCAGAGAACAGGGTATTGCGGTATTTCCTTATTTGGACGATATCTTGGTACTTGCTCAGTCTTTACATTCTGCAGAATCTCACACGAATCAACTTCTGTTGTTTCTTCAAAGACATGGTTGGAGGATCAATTTACCAAAAAGTTCTTTGATTCCTCAGACAAGAGTAACCTTTTTAGGTTTCCAAATAGATTCAGTGTCCATGACTTTGTCTCTGACAGGAAAGAGATGTCTGAAATTGGTTTCAGCCTGTCGAAACCTTCAGTCTCAATTGTTCCCTTCGGTAGCATTATGCATGGAGATTTTAGGTCTCATGACTGCTGCTTCGGACGCGATCCCTTTTGCTCGTTTTCACACGAGACCACTCCAGCTTTGTATGCTGAACCAGTGGTGCAGGGATTATACAAGGATATCACAAATAATATCCTTAAATCCCAATGTTCGATCATCTCTAACTTGGTGGATGGATCACCATCGTTTAATTCAAGGGGCCTCTTTTGTTCGTCCAACCTGGACTGTGATCTCAACAGATGCAAGTCTTTCAGGTTGGGGAGCTGTATGGTGATCTCTGACGGCGCAGGGGGTTTGGGGAATCTCAGGAGGCGAGATTACCAATCAACATTTTGGAACTCCGTGCGATTTTCAGAGCTCTTCAGTTCTGGCCTCTTCTGAAGAGAGAATCGTTTATCTGTTTTCAAACAGACAATGTCACGACCGTGGCATATGTCAATCATCAAGGTGGGACTCACAGTCCTCAAGCTATGAAAGAAGTATCTCGGATACTTGTATGGGCGGAATCCAGCTCCTGTCTAATTTCTGCGGTTCACATCCCAGGTGTAGACAATTGGGAAGCGGATTATCTCAGTCGCCAGACGTTACATCCGGGCGAATGGTCTCTTCATCCAGAGGTTTTTCTTCAGATTGTGCCAATCTGGGGTCTTCCAGAAATAGATCTGATGGCCTCTCATCTGAACATGAAACTTCCCAGGTATCTGTCCAGATCCCGGGATCCTCAGGCGGAAGCAGTGGATGCGTTGTCAATTCCTTGGAATTATCATCCTGCTTATATCTTTCCGCCTCTAGTTCTTCTTCCGAAAGTAATCTCCAAAATTCTAATGGAGCGCTCATGTGTACTGCTGGTGGCTCCAGCATGGCCTCACAGGTTTTGGTTTGCGGATCTCGTTCGGATGGCCAGTTGCCAACCTTGGACACTTGCGTTAAGGCCAGACCTTCTATCTCAAGGCCCTTTTTTCCATCAGGATCTCAAATCATTAAATTTGAAGGTATGGAAATTGAACGCTTAATTCTTAGTCATAGAGGTTTCTCTGACTCAGTAATTAATACTATGTTACAGGCTCGAAAATCTGTCTCTAGAAGGATTTATTATCGAGTTTGGAAGACTTACATCTCTTGGTGTTCTTCTCATAAATTCTCCTGGCATTCTTTCAGAATTCCTAGAATTTTACAATTTCTTCAGGATGGTTTGGATAAAGGTTTGTCTGCAAGTTCCTTGAAAGGACAAATTTCTGCTCTTTCTGTTCTTTTTCACAGAAAGATTGCTAATCTTCCTGATATTCATTGTTTTGTACAGGCTTTGGTCCGGATCAAACCTGTCATTAAGCCAATCTCTCCTCTTTGGAGTCTTAGGCCTAGATTTGGAGTTTGGCGGTAGCCGTGAAAACCAGCGTTAGAGGCTCCTAACGCTGGTTTTAGGCTACCGCCGGTATTTGGAGTCAGTCAAAAAAGGGTCTAACGCTCACTTTTCAGCCGCGACTTTTCCATACCGCAGATCCCCTTACGTAAATTGCGTATCCTATCTTTTCAATGGGATCTTTCTAACTCCGGTATTTAGAGTCGTGTCTGAAGTGAGCGTTAGAATTCTAACGACAAATCTCCAGCCGCAGAAAAAAGTCAGTAGTTAAGAGCTTTCTGGGCTAACGCCGGTTCATAAAGCTCTTAACTACTGTGCTCTAAAGTACACTAACACCCATAAACTACCTATGCACCCCTAAACCGAGGCCCCCCCACATCGCCGACACTCAATTACATTTTTTTAACCCCTAATCTGCCGACCGCCACCTACGTTATACTTATGTACCCCTAATCTGCTGCCCCTAACACCGCCGACCCCTATATTATATTTATTAACCCCTAACCTGCCCCCCACAACGTCGCAGCCAGCTACCTACAATAATTAACCCCTAATCTGCCGACCGCAAAGAACCGCCACCTACATTATAGCTATGTACCCCTAATCTGCTGCCCCTAACACCGCCGACCCCTATATGATATTTATTAACCCCTAATCTGCCCTCCCTAACATCGCCGACACCTAACTTCAATTATTAACCCCTAATCTGCCGACTGGAGCTCACCGCTATTCTAATAAATGTATTAACCCCTAAAGCTAAGTCTAACCCTAACACTAACACCCCCCTAAATTAAATATAATTTTAATCTAACGAAATTAATTAACTCTTGGATGAAGACTTCTACCGGATGGAGGACCTCTTCTTGCTCTGCTTGGATGAAGAATTTGGCTCGGCTGGGTGAAGACGACTCAAGGTAGGGAGATCTTCAGGGGCTTAGTGTTAGGTTTATTTAAGGGGGGTTTGGGTTAGATTAGGGGTATGTGAGTGGTGGGTTGTAATGTTGGGGGGGGAGGTATTGTATGGTTTTTTTTTCAGGCAAAAGAGCTGAACTTCTTGGGGCATGCCCCGCAAAGGGCCCTGTTCAGGGCTGGTAAGGTAAAAGAGCTTTGAACTTTAGTAATTTAGAATAGGGTAGGGCATTTTTTTATTTTGGGGGGCTTTGTTATTTTATTAGGGGGCTTAGAGTAGGTGTAATTAGTTTAAAATTGTTGTAATATATTTCTAATGTTTGTAAATATTTTTTTATTTTTTGTACTTTAGTTAGTTTATTTCATTGTATTTATTTGTAGGAATTGTATTTAATTTATTTATTGATAGTGTAGTGTTAGGTTTAATTGTAACTTAGGTTAGGATTTATTTTACAGGTAAATTTGTAATTATTTTAACTATTTTAGCTATTAAATAGTTCTTAACTATTTAATAGCTATTGTACCTGGTTAAAATAAATACAAAGTTACCTGTAAAATAAATAATAATCCTTAAAATAGCTATAATATAAATATAATTTATATTGTAGCTATATTAGGATTTATTTTACAGGTAAGTATTTAGCTTTAAATAGGAATAATTTATTTAATAAGAGTTAATTAATTTCGTTAGATTAAAATTATATTTAACTTAGGGGGGTGTTAGGGTTAGACTTAGCTTTAGGGGTTAATACATTTATTAGAATAGCGGTGAGCTCCAGTCGGCAGATTAGGGGTTAATAATTGAAGTTAGGTGTAGGGCAGATTAGGGGTTAATACTATTTATTATAGGGTTAGTGAGGCGGCTTAGGGGTTAATAACTTTATAATGATAGCGGTGCGGTCCGGTCGGCAGATTAGGGGTTAATAAGTGTAGGCAGGTGGAGGCGACGTTGTGGGGGGCAGATTAGGGGTTAATAAATATAATATAGGGGTCAGCGGTGTTAGGGGCAGCAGATTAGGGGTACATAGGGATAATGTAAGTAGCGACGGTTTACGGAGCGGCAGATTAGGGGTTGAAAATAATATACAGGGGTCAGCGATAGCGGGGGCGGCAGAATAGGGGTTAATAAGTGTAAGGTTAGGGGTGTTTAGACTCGGGGTACATGTTAGAGTGTTAGGTGCAGACGTAGGAAGTGTTTCCCCATAGCAAACAATGGGGCTGTGTTAGGAGCTGAACGCAGCTTTTTTGCAGGTGTTAGTTTTTTTTCCAGCTCAAACAGCCCCATTGTTTCCTATGGGGGAATCGTGCACGAGCACGTTTTTGAGGCTGGCCGCGTCCGTAAGCAACTCTGGTATCGAGAGTTGCAGTTGCGTTAAATATGCTCTACGCTCCTTTTTTGGAGCCTAACGCAGCCATTCTGTGGACTCTCAATACCAGAGTTATTTTAAAGGTGCGGCCAGAAAAAAGCCAGCGTTAGATACGCGGGTCGTTACCGACAAAACTCTAAATCTAGCCGTTAATTTGGTTTTGTCAGCTTTACAGGCTCCTCCATTTGAGCCTATGCATTCTCTGGACATTAAAATACTTTCTTGGAAAGTACTGTTCCTTTTGGCTATCTCTTCTGCTAGAAGAGTTTCTGAGTTATCTGTTCTTTCTTGTGAATCTCCTTTTCTGATTTTTGATCAGGATAAGGCGGTGTTGCGGACTTCATTTCAATTTTTACCTAAGGTTGTGAATTCTAACAACGTTAGTAGAGAAATTGTTGTCCCTTCATTATGTCCTAATCCTAAGAATTCTAAGGAAAGATCGTTACATTCTTTGGATGTAGTTAGAGCTTTGAAATATTATGTTGAAGCTACTAAAGATTTTAGAAAGACTTCTAGTCTATTTGTTATCTTTTCTGGTTCCAGGAAAGGTCAGAAGGCTTCTGCCATTTCTTTGGCGTCTTGGTTAAAGTCTTTGATTCATCATGCTTATGTGGAGTCGGGTAAGTCCCCGCCTCAAAGAATTCTCATTCTACTAGGTCAGTTTCTACTTCCTGGGCTTTTAGAAATGAAGCTTCTGTTGATCAGATTTGCAAAGCAGCGACTTGGTCTTCTTTGCATACTTTTACTAAATTCTACCATTTTGATGTGTTTTCTTCTTCTGAAGCAGTTTTTGGTAGAAAAGTACTTCAGGCAGCTGTTTCTGTTTGATTCGTCTGCTTATAATTTCAGTTTTTTTCATTATAAAGATTAAAACTTTTGATTTGAGTTGTGGATTATTTTTTTCAGCGGAATTGGCTGTCTTTATTTTATCCCTCCCTCTCTAGTGACTCTTGCATGGAAGTTCCACATCTTGGGTATCTGCTATCCCATACGTCACTAGCTCATGGACTCTTGCTAATTACATGAAAGAAAACATAATTTATGTAAGAACTTACCTGATAAATTAATTTCTTTCATATTAGCAAGAGTCCATGAGGCCCACCCTTTTTTTGTGGTGGTTATTATTTTTTTTGTATAAAGCACAATTATTCCAATTCCTTATTTTTTTTATGCTTTCGCTCTTTTATCACCCCACTTCTTGGCTATTCGTTAAACTGAATTGTGGGTGTGGTGAGGGGTGTATTTATAGGCATTTTAAGGTTTGGGAAACTTTGCCCCTCCCATACGTCACTAGCTCATGGACTCTTGCTAATATGAAAGAAATGAATTTATCAGGTAAGTTCTTACATAAATTATGTTTTTTAGAATTGTAACATGTCTAAACGGGGGGGGGGGCAGGCGTGTGTATGTTTTTTAGAATTGTAACATGTCTAAACGGGGGCAGGCGTGTGTATGTTTGTTAGAATTGTAACATGTCTAAACGGGGGCAGGCGTGTGTATGTTTGTTAGAATTGTAACATGTCTAAACGGGGGCAGGCGTGTGTATGTTTTTTAGAATTGTAACATGTCTAAAACATTTATTAAGTAATAATTAAAAGTTAAATTTGAATGTTTGAACTGCTCTTGAAAAAGACGATTCAGTCGTTGAAACGCGTAGAGCCAAGATAAATAAGAGCTTTTTAACCATGTTTTAATAAATATTTGTTTGCTACAACAAGTATTTTGCTGCCTTTTTGGAAGTAATTTCAAGTTATATATCACCTTTTGAGGAGCTGGATTCCGAATTTATCGGAGTGAGTATATTGCACATTTTATCACGCAAAAGATACAATTACCTGCAGTGCAATTTCCATTATCTACAGATACCAAAACACAGTGTGGGAAAATTGGGACAAAGATCCTTTTGAAGAAGCTGAACTCTGAAATTTTCGGAATTCAAGACCAGCGCCTCTATATATTTGATCCATATTCTACTCACAGTCCGGTTGGGAGAGACTGTTAGAGGGCAGCGGTCACTTAAGAGGGGAGTATTGTGCTCTATTCTAGTCATCCTGTACATTGTGTTGTTAACATCTAACATATCTGTATAGTTTTTGATTATTAAATTTGAATGTTTGTCTGCCCTTCCCCTCCATGATATGTTATACACGCTCCCATATATTTCATAAGTCTGCCCAATTAATGCATATTTTTCTTTCCTTATTTGATACTTTATCACCTCCTTCCCTTCCTGTCCTAGATTTCTACACGACAAAGTTATATGAACCACTGAAAAATATAGCATACTCTGTGTGATATTTCAAATCCCTAAACATGACCCTGTGAGTGGCTACTCACATATATTTGGACAAATGGTGTCTATAGACAGCTAGGAGTCCCCAGCTAACTCTCCTCCAGTAGACAAACATATTTTTTGATAGGCCCAGCAAGTCTGTCCAATATTTCCTAAAAGTATCATTTATCTAGGAAGTTGTTATTAACAGCAGCGGTGTGATGTTACAAAGCTCCAAGTCAAGTTGGCATCTAGGACACAGCTAACAACCCCAGGGTAGAGTGGCATCTAGGGCACAGCTAATAACCCCAGGGTAGACTGGCATCTAGGGCACAGCTATCAACCCCAGGGTAGACTGGCATCTAGGGCACAGCTATCAACCCCAGGGTAGACTGGCATCTAGGGCACACCTATCAACCCCAGGGTAGACTGGCATCTAGAGCACAGCTAATAACCCCAGGGTAGACTGGCATCTAGGGCACAGCTATCAACCCCAGGGTAGACTGGCATCTAGGGCACAGCTATCAACCCCAGGGTAGACTGGCATCTAGGGCACAGCTATCTTTACCCCAGGGTAGACTGGCATCTAGGGCACAGCTATCTTACCCCTGGGTAGACTGGCATCTAGGGCACAGCTATCAACCCCAGGGTAGACTGGCATATAGGGAACAACTATCATAACCCCAGGGTAGATTGGAATCTAGGGCAAAGCTATCTTAACCCCAGGGTAGATTGGCAACTAGGGCACAGCTAACAACCCCTGGGCAGGTTGGTATCTGGGGGCACAGATGGCTCAGGCCCTGGGCAGGTTGGTATCTGGGGCACAGCTGGTTCAGGCCCTGGGTAGGTTAGTATCTGGGGGCACAGCTGGTTCAGGCCCTGGGCAGGTTGGTATCTGGGGCACAGCTGGTTCAGGCCCTGGGAAGGTTAGTTTCTGGGGGCACAGCTGGCTCAAGCCCTGGGCAGGTTGGTATATGGGGTAGGGTTGCTACCCGTCCCTTTAAACACAGAACACTTATAAGTTACACATGCTGCAGGGTGTGCAGGGAGGAATATGAATAGTGCTGTCCATAAACACAATACATGTTCCTCCCTGCAGCATGTGTAACTCATGTGTCCAGGAAAACATGGCTGAGGTGGCATCCCTAATATGGGGGCACAGCTGGTTCAGGCCCTGGGCAGGTTGGTATCTGGGGGCACAGCTGGTTCAGGCCCTGGGCAGGTTGGTATCTTAGGGCACAGCTGGTTCAGACCCTGGGCAGGTTGGTATCTGGGGGTACAGCTGGTTCAGGCCCTGGGCAGCTTAGTATCTGGGGGCACAACTGGTTCAGGCCCTGGGCAGGTTGGTATCTGGGGGCACAGCTGGTTCAGGCCCTGGGCAGGTTGGTATCTGGGAGCACAGCTGGCTCAAGCCCTGGGCAGGTTGGTATATGGGGTAGGGTTGCTACCCGTCCCTTTAAACACAGAACACTTATAAGTTACACATGCTGCAGGGTGTGCAGGGAGGAATATGAATAGTGCTGTCCATAAACACAATACATGTTCCTCCCTGCAGCATGTGTAACTCATGTGTCCAGGAAAACATGGCTGAGGTGGCATCCCTAATATGGGGGCACAGCTGGTTCAGGCCCTGGGCAGGTTGGTATCTGGGGGCACAGCTGGTTCAGGCCCTGGGCAGGTTGGTATCTTAGGGCACAGCTGGTTCAGACCCTGGGCAGGTTGGTATCTGGGGGTACAGCTGGTTCAGGCCCTGGGCAGCTTAGTATCTGGGGGCACAACTGGTTCAGGCCCTGGGCAGGTTGGTATCTGGGGGCACAGCTGGTTCAGGCCCTGGGCAGGTTGGTATCTGGGAGCACAGCTGGTTCAGGCCCTGGGCAGGTTGGTATCTGGGGGCACAGCTGGCTCAGGCCCTGGGCAGGTTGGTATCTGGGGGCAAAGCTGGTTCAGGCCCTGGGCAGGTTGGTATCTGGGGGCACAGCTGGCTCAGGCCCTGGGCAGGTTGGTATCTGGGGGCACAGCTTGTTCAGGCCCTGGGCAGGTTGGTATCGGGGGCCACAGCTGGTTCAGGCCCTGGGCAGGTTGGTATCTGGGGGCACAGCTGGTTCAGGCCCTGGGCAGGTTAGTATCTGGGGGCACAGCTGGTTCAGGCCCTGGGCAGGTTGGTATCTGGGAGCACAGCTGGTTCAGGCCCTGGGCAGGTTGGTATCTGGGGGCACAGCTGGCTCAGGCCCTGGGCAGGTTGGTATCTGGGGGCACAGCTGGTTCAGGCCCTGGGCAGGTTAGTATCTGGGGGCACAGCTGGTTCAGGCCCTGGGCAGGTTGGTATCTGGGGGCACAGCTGGTTCAGGCCCTGGGCAGGTTGGTATCTGGGGGCACAGCTGGTTCAGGCCCTGGGCAGGTTGGTATCTGGGGGCACAGCTGGCTCAGGCCCTGGGCAGGTTGGTATCTGGGGGCACAGCTGGTTCAGGCCCTAGGCAGGTTGGTATCTGGGGGCACAGCTGGTTCAGGCCCTGGGCAGGTTAGTATCTGGGGACACAGCTGGTTCAGGCCCTGGGCAGGTTGGTATCTGGGGGCACAGCTGGTTCAGGCCCTGGGCAGGTTGGTATCTGGGGGCACAGCTGGTTCAGGCCCTGGGCAGGTTGGTATCTGGGGGCACAGCTGGCTCAGGCCCTGGGCAGGTTGGTATCTGGGGGCACAGCTGGTTCAGGCCCTAGGCAGGTTGGTATCGGGGGCCACAGCTGGTTCAGGCCCTGGGCAGGTTGGTATCTGGGGGCACAGCTGGTTCAGGCCCTGGGCAGGTTAGTATCTGGGGGCACAGCTGGTTCAGGCCCTGGGCAGGTTGGTATCGGGGGCCACAGCTGGTTCAGGCCCTGGGCAGCTTGGTATCTGGGGGCACAACTGGTTCAGGCCCTGGGCAGGTTAGTATCTGGGGGCACAACTGGTTCAGGCCCTGGGCAGGTTGGTATCTGGGAGCACAGCTGTTTCAGGCCCTGGGCAGGTTGGTATCTGGGAGCACAGCTGGTTCAGGCCCTGGGCAGGTTGGTATCTGGGGGCACAGCTGGCTCAGGCCCTGGGCAGGTTGGTATCTGGGGGCACAGCTGGTTCAGGCCCTAGGCAGGTTGGTATCTGGGGGCACAGCTGGCTCAGGCCCTGGGCAGGATGGTATCTGGGGGCACAGCTGGTTCAGGCCCTGGGCAGGTTGGTATCGGGGGCCACAGCTGGTTCAGGCCCTGGGCAGCTTGGTATCTGGGGGCACAGCTGGTTCAGGCCCTGGGCAGGTTAGTATCTGGGGGTACAGCTGGTTCAGGCCCTGGGCAGGTTGGTATCTGGGGGCACCTGGGCAGGTTGGTATCTGGGGGCACAGCTGGTTCAGGCCCTGGGCAGGTTGGTATCTGGGGGCACAGCTGGCTCAGGCCCTGGGCAGGTTGGTATCTGGGGGCACAGCTGGTTCAGGCCCTGGGCAGGTTAGTATCTGGTGGCAAAGCTGGTTCGGGCCCTGGGCAGGTTGGTATCGGGGGCCACAGCTGGTTCAGGCCCTGGGCAGCTTGGTATCTGGGGGCACAGCTGGTTCAGGCCCTGGGCAGGTTGGTATCTGGGGACACAGCTGGTTCAGGCCCTAAGCAGGATGGTATCTGGGGCACAGCTCGTTCAGGCCCTGGGCAGCTTGGTATATGGGGGCACGGCTGGTTCAGGCCCTGGGCAGGTTGGTATCTGGGGGCACAGCTGGTTCCGGCCATGGGCAGGTTGATATCTGGGGGCACAGCTGGTTCAGGCCCTGGGCAGGTTGGTATCTGGGGGCACAGCTGGTTCAGGACCTGGGCAGGTTGGTATCTGGGGGAACAGCTGGTTCAGGACCTGGGCAGGTTGGTATCTGGGGGCACAGCTGGTTCAGACCCTGGGCAGGTTGGTATCGGGGGCCACAGCTGGTTCAGGCCCTGGGCAGCTTGGTATCTGGGGGCACAGCTGGTTCAGGCCCTGGGCAGGTTGGTATCTGGGGACACAGCTGGTTCAGGCCCTAAGCAGGATGGTATCTGGGGCACAGCTCGTTCAGGCCCTGGGCAGCTTGGTATATGGGGGCACGGCTGGTTCAGGCCCTGGGCAGGTTGGTATCTGGGGGCACAGCTGGTTCCGGCCATGGGCAGGTTGATATCTGGGGGCACAGCTGGTTCAGGCCCTGGGCAGGTTGGTATCTGGGGGCACAGCTGGTTCAGGACCTGGGCAGGTTGGTATCTGGGGGAACAGCTGGTTCAGGACCTGGGCAGGTTGGTATCTGGGGGCACAGCTGGTTCAGACCCTGGGCAGGTTGGTATCTGGGGGCACAGCTGGTTCAGGACCTGGGCAGGTTGGTATCTGGGGGCACAGCTGGATCAGGCCCTGGGCAGATTGGTATATGGGGGCACAGCTGGTTCAGGCCCTGGGCAGGTTAGTATCTGGGGTCACAGCTGGTTCAGGCCCTGGGCAGGTTGGTATCTGGGGGCACCTGGGCAGGTTGGTATCTGGGGGCACAGCTGGTTCAGGCCCTGGGCAGGTTGGTATCTGGGGGCACAGCTGGCTCAGGCCCTGGGCAGGTTGGTATCTGGGGGCACAGCTGGTTCAGGCCCTGGGCAGGTTAGTATCTGGTGGCACAGCTGGTTCGGGCCCTGGGCAGGTTGGTATCGGGGGCCACAGCTGGTTCAGGCCCTGGGCAGCTTGGTATCTGGGGGCACAGCTGGTTCAGGCCCTGGGCAGGTTGGTATCTGGGGGCACAGCTGGTTCAGGCCCTAAGCAGGATGGTATCTGGGGCACAGCTCGTTCAGGCCCTGGGCAGGTTGGTATATGGGGGCACGGCTGGTTCAGGCCCTGGGCAGGTTGGTATCTGGGGGCACAGCTGGTTCCGGCCCTGGGCAGGTTGTTATCTGGGGGCACAGCTGGTTCAGGCCCTGGGCAGGTTGGTATCTGGGGGCACAGCTGGTTCAGGACCTGGGCAGGTTGGTATCTGGGGGAACAGCTGGTTCAGGACCTGGGCAGGTTGGTATCTGGGGGCACAGCTGGTTCAGACCCTGGGCAGGTTGGTATCTGGGGGCACAGCTGGTTCAGGACCTGGGCAGGTTGGTATCTGGGGGCACAGCTGGATCAGGCCCTGGGCAGATTGGTATATGGGGGCACAGCTGGTTCAGGCCCTGGGCAGGTTAGTATCTGGGGGCACAGCTGGTTCAGGCCCTGGGCAGGTTGGTATCGGGGGCCACAGCTGGTACAGGCCCTGGGCAGCTTGGTATCTGGGGGCACAGCTGGTTCAGGCCCTGGGCAGGTTGGTATCGGGGGCCACAGCTGGTTCAGGCCCTGGGCAGCTTGGTATCTGGGGGCACAGCTGGTTCAGGCCCTGGGCAGGTTAGTATCTGGGGGCACAGCTGGTTCGGGCCCTGGGCAGGTTGGTATCTGGTGGCACAGCTCGTTCAGGCCCTGGGCAGGTTGGTATCTGGGGCACAGCTCGTTCAGGCCCTGGGCAGGTTGGTATATGGGGGCACGGCTGGTTCAGGCCCTGGGCAGGTTAGTATCTGGGGGCACAGCTGGTTCAGGCCCTGGGCAGGTTGGTATCTGGGGCACAGCTGGTTCAGGTCCTGGGCAGGTTGGTATCTGGGGGCACAGCTGGTTCAGGCCCTGGGCAGGTTGGTATCTGGGGGCACAGCTGGTTCAGGCCCTAGGCAGGTTGGTATCTGGGGGCACAGCTGGCTCAGGCCCTGGGTAGGTTGGTATCTTGGGGCACAGCTGGTTCAGGCCCTGGGCAGGTTGGTATCTGGGGGCACTGCTGGCTCAGGCCCTGGGCAGGTTGGTATCTGGGGGCACAGCTGGTTCAGGCCCTGGGCAGGTTGGTATCTGGGGGCACAGCTGGTTCAGGCCCTGGGCAGGTTGGTATCTGGGGCACAGCTGGCTCAGGCCCTGGGCAGGTTGGTATCTGGGGGCACAGCTGGTTCAGACCCTGGGCAGGTTGGTATCTGGGAGCACAGCTGGTTCAGGCCCTGGACAGGTTGGTATCTGGGGGCACAGCTGGTGTTCAGGCCCTGGGCAGGTTGGTATCTAGGGGCACAGCTGGTTCAGGCCCTGGGCAGGTTAGTATCTGGAGGCACAGCTGGTTCAGGCCTTGGGCCAGTTGCTATCTGGGGGCACAGCTGGTTCAGGCCCTGGGCAGGTTGGTATCTGGGGGCACAGCTGGATTGCCCTGGGCAGGTTGGTATCTGGGGGCACAGCTGGCTCAGGCCCTGGGCAGGTTGGTATCTGGGGGCACAGCTGGTTCAGGCCCTGGGCAGGTTGGTATCTGGGGCACAGCTAGCTCAGGCCCTGGGCAGGTTGGTATCTGGGGGCACAGCTGGTTCAAGCCCTGGGCAGGTTGGTATCTGGGGGCACAGCTGGCTCAGGCCCTGGGCAGGTTGGTATCTGGGGGCACAGCTGGTTCAGGCCCTAGGCAGGTTGGTATCTGGGGGCACAGCTGGTTCAGGCCCTGGGCAGGTTAGTATCTGGGGACACAGCTGGTTCAGGCCCTGGGCAGGTTGGTATCTGGGGGCACAGCTGGTTCAGGCCCTGGGCAGGTTGGTATCTGGGGGCACAGCTGGTTCAGGCCCTGGGCAGGTTGGTATCGGGGGCCACAGCTGGTTCAGGCCCTGGGCAGCTTGGTATCTGGGGGCACAACTGGTTCAGGCCCTGGGCAGGTTAGTATCTGGGGGCACAACTGGTTCAGGCCCTGGGCAGGTTGGTATCTGGGAGCACAGCTGTTTCAGGCCCTGGGCAGGTTGGTATCTGGGGGCACAGCTGGCTCAGGCCCTGGGCAGGTTGGTATCTGGGGGCACAGCTGGTTCAGGCCCTAGGCAGGTTGGTATCTGGGGGCACAGCTGGCTCAGGCCCTGGGCAGGATGGTATCTGGGGGCACAGCTGGTTCAGGCCCTGGGCAGGTTGGTATCGGGGGCCACAGCTGGTTCAGGCCCTGGGCAGCTTGGTATCTGGGGGCACAGCTGGTTCAGGCCCTGGGCAGGTTAGTATCTGGGGGCACAGCTGGTTCAGGCCCTGGGCAGGTTGGCATCTGGGGGCACCTGGGCAGGTTGGTATCTGGGGGCACAGCTGGTTCAGGCCCTGGGCAGGTTGGTATCTGGGGGCACAGCTGGCTCAGGCCCTGGGCAGGTTGGTATCTGGGGGCACAGCTGGTTCAGGCCCTGGGCAGGTTAGTATCTGGTGGCACAGCTGGTTCGGGCCCTGGGCAGGTTGGTATCGGGGGCCACAGCTGGCTCAGGCCCTGGGCAGCTTGGTATCTGGGGGCACAGCTGGTTCAGGCCCTGGGCAGGTTGGTATCTGGGGGCACAGCTGGTTCAGGCCCTAAGCAGGATGGTATCTGGGGCACAGCTCGTTCAGGCCCTGGGCAGGTTGGTATATGGGGGCACGGCTGGTTCAGGCCCTGGGCAGGTTGGTATCTGGGGGCACAGCTGGTTCAGGCCCTGGGCAGGTTGGTATCTGGCGGCACAGCTGGTTCAGGACCTGGGCAGGTTGGTATCTGGGGGAACAGCTGGTTCAGGACCTGGGCAGGTTGGTATCTGGGGGCACAGCTGGTTCAGACCCTGGGCAGGTTGGTATCTGGGGGCACAGCTGGTTCAGGACCTGAGCAGGTTGGTATCTGGGGGCACAGCTGGATCAGGCCCTGGGCAGATTGGTATATGGGGGCACAGCTGGTTCAGGCCCTGGGCAGGTTAGTATCTGGGGGCACAGCTGGTTCAGGCCCTGGGCAGGTTGGTATCTGGGGGCACCTGGGCAGGTTGGTATCTGGGGGCACAGCTGGTTCAGGCCCTGGGCAGGTTGGTATCTGGGGGCACAGCTGGCTCAGGCCCTGGGCAGGTTGGTATCTGGGGGCACAGCTGGTTCAGGCCCTGGGCAGGTTAGTATCTGGTGGCACAGCTGGTTTGGGCCCTGGGCAGGTTGGTATCGGGGGCCACAGCTGGTTCAGGCCATGGGCAGCTTGGTATCTGGGGGCACAGCTGGTTCAGGCCCTGGGCAGGTTGGTATCTGGGGGCACAGCTGGTTCAGGCCCTAAGCAGGATGGTATCTGGGGCACAGCTCGTTCAGGCCCTGGGCAGGTTGGTATATGGGGGCACGGCTGGTTCAGGCCCTGGGCAGGTTGGTATCTGGGGGCACAGCTGGTTCCGGCCCTGGGCAGGTTGGTATCTGGGGGCACAGCTGGTTCAGGCCCTGGGCAGGTTGGTATCTGGGGGCACAGCTGGTTCAGGACCTGGGCAGGTTGGTATCTGGGGGAACAGCTGGTTCAGGACCTGGGCAGGTTGGTATCTGGGGGCACAGCTGGTTCAGACCCTGGGCAGGTTGGTATCTGGGGGCACAGCTGGTTCAGGACCTGGGCAGGTTGGTATCTGGGGGCACAGCTGGATCAGGCCCTGGGCAGATTGGTATATGGGGGCACAGCTGGTTCAGGCCCTGGGCAGGTTGGTATCGGGGGCACAGCTGGTACAGGCCCTGGGCAAGTTGGTATCTGGGGGCACAGCTGGTTCAGGCCCTGGGCAGGTTGGTATCGGGGGCCACAGCTGGTTCAGGCCCTGGGCAGCTTGGTATCTGGGGGCACAGCTGGTTCGGGCCCTGGGCAGGTTGGTATCTGGTGGCACAGCTCGTTCAGGCCCTGGGCAGGTTGGTATCTGGGGCACAGCTCGTTCAGGCCCTGGGCAGGTTGGTATATGGGGGCACGGCTGGTTCAGGCCCTGGGCAGGTTAGTATCTGGGGGCACAGCTGGTTCAGGCCCTGGGCAGGTTAGTATCTGGGGCACAGCTGGTTCAGGTCCTGGGCAGGTTGGTATCTGGGGGCACAGCTGGTTCAGGCCCTGGGCAGGTTGGTATCTGGGGGCACAGCTGGTTCAGGCCCTAGGCAGGTTGGTATCTGGGGGCACAGCTGGCTCAGGCCCTGGGTAGGTTGGTATCTTGGGGCACAGCTGGTTCAGGCCCTGGGCAGGTTGGTATCTGGGGGCACTGCTGGCTCAGGCCCTGGGCAGGTTGGTATCTGGGGGCACAGCTGGTTCAGGCCCTGGGCAGGTTGGTATCTGGGGGCACAGCTGGTTCAGGCCCTGGGCAGGTTGGTATCTGGGGCACAGCTGGCTCAGGCCCTGGGCAGGTTGGTATCTGGGGGCACAGCTGGTTCAGACCCTGGGCAGGTTGGTATCTGGGAGCACAGCTGGTTCAGGCCCTGGACAGGTTGGTATCTGGGGGCACAGCTGGCTTGCCCTGGGCAGGTTGGTAACTGGGGGCACAGCTGGCTCAGGCCCTGGGCAGGTTGGTATCTGGGGGCACAGCTGGTTCAGGCCCTGGGCAGGTTGGTATCTGGGGCACAGCTGGTGTTCAGGCCCTGGGCAGGTTGGTATCTAGGGGCACAGCTGGTTCAGGCCCTGGGCAGGTTAGTATCTGGAGGCACAGCTGGTTCAGGCCTTGGGCCAGTTGGTATCTGGGGGCACAGCTGGTTCAGGCCCTGGGCAGGTTGGTATCTGGGGGCACAACTGGCTTGCCCTGGGCAGGTTGGTATCTGGGGGCACAGCTGGCTCAGGCCCTGGGCAGGTTGGTATCTGGGGGCACAGCTGGTTCAGGCCCTGGGCAGGTTGGTATCTGGGGCACAGCTAGCTCAGGCCCTGGGCAGGTTGGTATCTGGGGGCACAGCTGGTTCAAGCCCTGGGCAGGTTGGTATCTGGGGCACAGCTGGTTCAGGCCCTGGGCAGTTTGGTATCTGGGGGCACAGCTGGTTCAGGCCCTGGGCAGGTTGGTATCTGGGGGCACAGCTGGTTCAGGCCCTGGGCAGGTTGGAATCTGGGGGCACAGCTGTTTCAGGCCCTGGGCAGGTTGGTATCTGGGGCACAGCTAGCTCAGGCCCTGGGCAGGTTGGTATCTGGGGGCACAGCTGTTTCAGGCCTTGGGCAGGTTGGTATCTGGGGGCAAAGCTGGCTGAGGCCCTGGGCAGGTTGGTATCTGGGGGCACAGCTGGCTGAGGCCCTGCGCAGGTTGGTATCTGGGAGCACAGCTGGCTGAGGCCCTGCGCAGGTTGGTATCTGGGAGTACAGCTGGTTCAGGCCCTGGGCAGGGTAGTATCTGAGACTGAGAGGCAATCACTATACAGCACAGTGACCGAGTTTTTCTACAGTTGCAGCATGTGTAATGTACTCTCTTGTACAGTGGTTACGACAGGTCTCACTTTACTGCAGCTCTACATAGTAACAATGTAACGGCGTTGATCGCTATGGACACGCAACCACACAACACCAGGCGCTAGACGTAGTTGTCAATCAGAATAATATTGCGGACGGTACAAGGGTAGCCCTTCCGGTATCGGACTGCCAGTCTCAACATGGCGCTGAGCTTGGCGGAAGTGATGCAGCTGTCACTGTGTAAAGATGGCGGCGGATGGCGATTTCCTACTGCGGTACAGACTGGTGTCTAATAAGCTGAAAAAGTGAGTGTACCGGGATTTCCTCTCTCTGTTGTTCCCTCTGCCGGTACCTCCTGTTACCCCCCTCCCCTGCACTGTACCCCTCCCTTCCCCCAGTTACTCCTGCACTTTATCGCTTATTTACCCCCGTTACCCCTCTCCTGCACGGTACTCCTCCTTTACTCCCTGTTACCCCCTCCCCTGCATTGTACCCCTCCCTTCCCCCAGTTACTTCTGCACTTTATCTCTTATTTACCCCTGTTACCCCCTTCCCCTGCACTGTACCCCTCCCTTATCCCTGTTACTTCCTTACCTCCTGTTACCCCCTCCCTTGCACTGTACCCCTCCCTTCCCCCTGTTACTCCTGCACTTTACCTATTATTTACCCCTGTTACCCCCTCCCCTGCACAGTACCCCTCCTTTACTTCCTGTTACCCCCTCTCCTGCACTGTACCCCTCCTTTACTCCCTGTTACCCCTCTCCTGCACTGTACCCCTCCTTTACTCCGTTACCCCCTCTCCTGCACTGTACCCCTCCTTTACTCCCTGTTACCCCCTCTCCTGCACTGTACCCCTCCTTTACTCCCTGTTACCCCCTCTCCTGCACTGTACCCCTCCTTTACTCCCTGTTACCCCTCTCCTGCACTGCACCCTTCCTTTACTCCCTGTTACCCTCTCTCCTGCACTGTAACCCTCCTTTACTCCCTGTTACCCCCTCTCCTGCACTGTAACCCTCCTTTACTCTCTGTTACCCCTCTTCTGCACTGTACCCCTCCTTTACTCCCCGTTACCCCCTCTCCTGCACTGTACCCCTCCTTTACTCCCCGTTACCCCCTCTCCTTCACTGTACCCCTCCTTTACTCCCCGTTACCCCCTCTCCTGCACTGTACCCCTCCTTTACTCCCTGTTACCCCCTCTTCTGCACTGTACCCCTCCTTTACTCCCTGTTACCCCCTCTCCTGCACTGTACCCCTCCTTTACTCCCTGTTACCCCCTCTCCTGCACTGTACCCCTCCTTTACTCCCTGTTACCCCCTCTCCTGCACTGTACCCCTCCTTTACTCCCTGTTACCCCCTCTCCTGCACTGTACCCCTCCTTTACTCCCTGTTACCCCCTCTCCTGCACTGTACCCCTCCTTTACTCCCTGTTACCCCCTCTCCTGCACTGTACCCCTCCTTTACTGCCTGTTACCCCCTCTCCTGCACTGTACCCCTCCTTTACTGCCTGTTACCCCCTCTCCTGCACTGTACCCCTCCTTTACTGCCTGTTACCCCCTCTCCTGCACTGTACCCCTCCTTTACTGCCTGTTACCCCCTCTCCTGCACTGTACCCCTCCTTTACTCCCTGTTACCCCCTCTCCTGCACTGTACCCCTCCTTTACTCCCTGTTACCCCCTCTCCTGCACTGTACCCCTCCTTTACTCCCTGTTACCCCCTCTCCTGCACTGTACCCCTCCTTTACTCCCTGTTACCCCCTCTCCTGCACTGTACCCCTCCTTTACTCCCTGTTACCCCCTCTCCTGCACTGTACCCCTCCTTTACTCCCTGTTACCCCCTCTCCTGCACGGTACCCCTCCTTTACTCCCTGTTACCCCCTCTCCTGCACGGTACCCCTCCTTTACTCCCTGTTACCCCCTCTCCTGCACTGTACCCCTCCTTTACTCCCTGTTACCCCCTCTCCTGCACGGTACCCCTCCTTTACTCCCTGTTACCCCCTCTCCTGCACTGTACCCCTCCTTTACTCCCTGTTACCCCCTCTCCTGCACTGTACCCCTCCTTTACTCCCTGTTACCCCCCTCTCCTGCACGGTACCCCTCCTTTACTCCCTGTTACCCCCTCTCCTGCACTGTTCCCTCCTTTACTCCCTGTTACCCCCTCTCCTGCACTGTACCCCTCCTTTACTCCCTGTTACCCCCTCTCTTGCACTGTACCCCTCCTTTACTCCCTGTTACCCCCTCTCCTGCACTGTACCGCTCCTTTACTCCCTGTTACCCCTTCACTTGCACTGTACCCCTCCTTTACTCCCTGTTACCCCTCTCCTGCACTGTACCCTTCCTTTACTCCCTGTTACCCCTCTCCTGCACTGTACCCCTCCTTTACTCCCTGTTACCCCCTCTCCTGCACTGTACCCCTCCTTTACTCCCTGTTACCCCTTCACTTGCACTGTACCCCTCCTTTACTCCCTGTTACCCCTTCACTTGCACTGTACCCCTCTTTTACTCCGTTACCCCTTCACTTGCACTGTACCCCATCTTCTGCCAGCTGCTTTTGCTCTGCATTTATCTCTCGTCTTTCTCTGTATTTACCCTTTCCCTGAACCTTTTGCAACACTCTATTTCGCCGTTCCCAGACCCTGTGCTCAGTATTTCCCCTTCCCTGTGCCTGCTGTCTGTCTGCCCTCCTCTCCTGCCTCTCTGTCCATCTTGACCCCCCACACCTCACCCTTAGCCTTTTTTTGCCTGCACCTTGTCACTTCTCTTCAGGGATCTCCTCTTATGCCTGTGCAGTATTTTGCTCAGCTTTTCACCCCATCACCGCGCATCTCAGGTTAACACAAATCAGTCAGTACTGGAGAGGGCAGAGGGGCGATATCAGTAGATTCCTCCAGCACTTGTCTGTTACACCCTGAACTGTAAGTAGGTGAGCGGGTCACACAGAGCTAATGCCAGCTTATGTTTTTTTCAGGAGATTTTTACGAAAACCAAATGTTGCTGAGGCCAGCGAGCAATTTGGTAAGTGACGTGTGCTATGCATGTGTATGTCCCTAGCTCCTCACTCATGTGGTGACCCCTGCAGCGCTGATGTTTATAAGGGAATGATCCTCTGCTTAAAACTGCTCAGGTGGCATTTAGAGTCCCATTAGATTGTGAGCTGTGTTATCACTTCATGTTCTGGTGAGAGTTTCTCTGTTCATATCGCTCTCTTTTTTTCAGGTCAGCTGGCGAAAGAGCTTAAGCAGCAGGACTGCCTACAGTATGCCGGCTTCTGTAACTTAGCTATGGCCCGGTGAGTGAACCTCTCCGCCAGCTCTACTCATACACACAGAGGTCTGACAAGGTGACGCATAACGCGCTGACTCCCTGACGCGCTGCAGCACAGTGTAATAAATACCTTAGCTAGGGTTATACAGCGGAATTAGCCAGAAGTGTGCTTATTGTGTATAGACCGCGCTACTCATACACACAGAGGTCTGACAAGGTGACACATAACGCGCTGACTCCCTGACCCGCTGCAGCACAGTGTAATAAATACCTTAGCTAGGGTTATACAGCGGAATTAGCCAGAAGTGTGCTTATTGTGTATAGACCGCGCTACTTATACACACAGAGACCTGACAAGGTGACGCATAACGCGCTGACTCCCTGACCCGCTGCAGCACAGTGTAATAAATACCTTAGCTAGGGTTATACAGCGGAATTAGCCAGAAGTGTGCTTATTGTGTATAGACCGCGCTACTCATACACACAGAGGTCTGACAAGGTGACGCATAACGCGCTGACTCCCTGACCTGCTGCAGCACAGTGTAATAAATACCTTAGCTAGGGTTATACAGCGGAATTAGCCAGAAGTTTGCTTATTGTGTATAAACCGCGCTACTCATACACACACAGAGGTCTGACAAGGTGACGCATAACGCGCTGGCTCTCTGATGCGCTGCAGCACAGTGTAATAAATACCTTAGCTAGGGTTATACAGCGGAATTAGCCAGAAGTGTGCTTATTGTGTATAGACCGCGCTACTCATACACACAGAGACCTGACAAGGTGACGCATAACGCGCTGACTCCCTGCCCCGCTGCAGCACAGTGTAATAAATACCTTAGCTAGGGTTATACAGCGGAATTAGCCAGAAGTGTGCTTATTGTGTATAGACCGCGCTACTCATACACACAGAGGTCTGACAAGGTGACGCATAACGCGCTGACTCCCTGCCCCGCTGCAGCACAGTGTAATAAATACCTTAGCTAGGGTTATACAGCGGAATTAGCCAGAAGTGTGCTTATTGTGTATAGACCGCGCTACTCATACACACAGAGGTCTGACAAGGTGACGCATAACGCGCTGACTCCCTGACCCGCTGCAGCACAGTGTAATAAATACCTTAGCTAGGGTTATACAGCGGAATTAGCCAGAAGTGTGCTTATTGTGTATAGACCGCGCTACTCATACACACAGAGACCTGACAAGGTGACGCATAACGCGCTGACTCCCTGCCCCGCTGCAGCACAGTGTAATAAATACCTTAGCTAGGGTTATACAGCGGAATTAGCCAGAAGTGTGCTTATTGTGTATAGACCGCGCTACTTATACACACAGAGACCTGACAAGGTGATGCATAACGCGCTGACTCCCTGACCCGCTGCAGCACATTGTAATAAATACCTTAGCTAGGGTTATACAGCGGAATTAGCCAGAAGTGTGCTTATTGTGTATAGACCGCGCTACTCATACACACAGAGGTCTGACAAGGTGACGCATAACGCGCTGACTCCCTGACCCGCTGCAGCACAGTGTAATAAATACCTTAGCTAGGGTTATACAGCGGAATTAGCCAGAAGTGTGCTTATTGTGTATAGACCGCGCTACTCATACACACACAGACCTGACAAGGTGACGCATAACGCGCTGACTCCCTGACCCGCTGCAGCACAGTGTAATAAATACCTTAGCTAGGGTTATACAGCGGAATTAGCCAGAAGTGTGCTTATTGTGTATAGACCGCTCTGTCATCCTGTATGGGGCATGTGCACACTTCCTGCTTCTATGCACTTCAGGTCATTGCAGGGAAAAGCTATCACAAACACAACAAATCGAGCAAGAAAGGGACTGTACATAGAGGGAGGTAAATGGGAAAGCCTAGTAACAGAGACAGACAATATCGGTTTTCCCTACGTAGATGTGATGGCGAGTTTATACCCGAGACGTGTGCTTGTCTTTAGTGGGGAGTGACAGTTTATGCCTGAGACGTGTGCTTGTCTTTAGTGGGGAGTGACAGTTTATACCCGAGACGTGTGCTTGTCTTTAGTGGGGAGTGACAGTTTACACCCGAGGCGTGTGCTTGTCTTTAGTGGGGAGTGACAGTTTATACCTGAGACGTGTGCTTGTCTTTAGTGGGGAGTGACAGTTTATACCCGAGACGTGTGCTTGTCTTTAGTGGGGAGTGACAGTTTATACCCGAGGCGTGTGCTTGTCTTTAGTGGGGAGTGACAGTTTATACCTGAGACGTGTGCTTGTCTTTAGTGGGGAGTGACAGTTTATACCCGAGGCGTGTGCTTGTCTTTAGTGGGGAGTGACAGTTTACACCCGAGGCGTGTGCTTGTCTTTAGTGGGGAGTGACAGTTTACACCCGAGGCGTGTGCTTGTCTTTAGTGGGGAGTGACAGTTTATACCCGAGGCGTGTGCTTGTCTTTAGTGGGGAGTGACAGCTTATACCCGAGGCGTGTGCTTGTCTTTAGTGGGGAGTGACAGTTTACACCCGAGGCGTGTGCTTGTCTTTAGTGGGGAGTGACAGTTTACACCCGAGGCGTGTGCTTGTCTTTAGTGGGGAGTGACAGTTTACACCCGAGGCGTGTGCTTGTCTTTAGTGGGGAGTGACAGTTTATACCCGAGGCGTGTGCTTGTCTTTAGTGGGGAGTGACAGTTTACACCCGAGGCGTGTGCTTGTCTTTAGTGGGGAGTGACAGTTTACACCCGAGGCGTGTGCTTGTCTTTAGTGGGGAGTGACAGTTTACACCCGAGGCGTGTGCTTGTCTTTAGTGGGGAGTGACAGTTTACACCCGAGGCGTGTGCTTGTCTTTAGTGGGGAGTGACAGTTTATACCTGAGATGTTGTACATGGATGCAGTGTAATGTAGAGTTTAATACATCTATTACTGCAGATGTGAGCAGACACTATTTAATGCCCCTGGAGAAGCCATGGCTCTAACTGAAGCTGCTCGTCTGTTCCTGCAAGAGGAGAAGGAAACACAGCGCTTAAAATGTCCAGGGTTTGAGGAGCATTTACAGGCGGCTATCAACTGCTACAGCTTTGCCATTAAGGTGAGAGGACTAATGGCTGTGACGTGTGTGATGAGAGCAGGATGTGATGTCACTAGTATGTGGGCGGGGCTTAGGTCCGGTGTCTGTGTCGCGGTTAGTTTAGTACAATCAACCTGGCTAGATGTATATTGCTATGCTCTGTAATAAAATAGAGTTGTACCATCATTGCTGTGTCCTGCATGTGTCCTGCATCTCATGACATGGTGTCAGAAGTTCTGGCCTGCGCTTCTGTTCCTGATCGATTGCGATGTCAAAGTTTACCCCACCTGAGCCTTTTGACTTCTCTCAGCCTGCAGCTTGGCCCACATGGCGTCAGCGGTTTCAGCGCTTCAGGATTGCATCCAAACTGAACAAGGAGAGTGGTGAAGTACAAGTTAATTCTCTTTTATACTCTAGGGGGAAAGATGTGGAGCCAGTGTTCAATGCTTTTACTTTCCAAGAGGGGGAAGAATTTGACTTTGAAATAGTTATGGATAAACTCAGTGCCCACTTTGTGCCCAAAAGAAATGTGATCCATGAGAGAGCTTGTTTTCACAAACGTAATCAGCGTGTGGGAGAATCTGTGGAGTCATTTGTGCGCAGCCTGTATGAATTAGCTGAATTCTGTGAGTTTGGTGTTGCTAAAGAAGAGCAAATCAGAGACAGAATAGTTATTGGAATTGCAGATGCTGAAGTCTCCCTGAAGCTGCAGTTAGAGCCTGATTTAACGTTAGACGGGGCTATTAGGATGGCCCGCCAGAGTGAACTGGTGAAAAAGCAAAGTGCTGATCTGAGGTCTGAGAGATTTGTGGATGAAGTGCAACAGTCTAGGAAAACTGCTAGTGAAAGGCACAGTGTGAGCGGTAGATCTAAAGTACTGGAAAGGCCTAGAAGTGGATGGGGCGCAACATGGCCGATGCACGCGGTGCTACCGTGCCCATGATCAGAGTGTTATATGCCCGGCCAGGGATAAAAGATGCAGAAAATGTAACAGAATGGGCCATTTTGAAGTGGTGTGTAAAACTGAATACATTAAGGAGATGCAGGTTGACGGTGACCAGGAGGGTCAGGAAGTGTCTTTTGTGGGGTCCGTTGTGGAACGGCCAAACTCAGAGGAAGATTGGAAAGTTATTTTTACTGTAATGGGAGACAAAGTTGATTTTAAGATTGACACAGGAGCAGATATCACTGTAATGTCTTTTGCTGAATTTATGAAACTGCCTCGACAGCCCCAGCTGGCGAAGGTTACTACAAATGTCCATAGTCCTGGTGGCCGCATTGATTGTGCGGGGAAATTTCTTGCCAGCTGTGAGTACAAGCAAAGAAAGTTCACCATGTGGGTGCGTGTGATTCGAGGTCAGTGTGTTAACAATTTATTGAGCAGAAAAGCAGCCTGTGACTTGGGCCTCGTGGCCAGAGTGAATGAGATTTCCGAAGATATGTTTGGCGAGTTGGGCCTCCTGAATTGCAAACCAGTTCGTATAGCACTTAAAAGTGACGCAGTCCCATATAGTATTTCTACTCCTCGTAGAATTCCGTTCCCGCTCATGCCTCAAGTGGAGAAGGAGCTTATGCGCATGAAGTCTATGGGGGTTATTGAAGAGGTTGTTGAAGCGACTGATTGGTGTGCCCCCATTGTTCCAGTTGCAAAGAAAAACGGAGAGGTGCGCATCTGTGTGGACCTGAAAAAGTTGAATGAGGCAGTGAAGAGAGAGAGATTTGTGCTGCCGACATTAGAAGATATAGCTCCAAAGTTGGCTGGGGCGAAGTTCTTTTCCACATTAGACGCTTCTAGCGGCTTTTGGCAGATCCCCCTGGATCCAAAGTGCCGCAAACTGACTACCTTTATCACACCGGTAGGTCGGTTCTGCTTCTGCAGACTCCCCTTTGGGATATCCTCCGCTCCTGAAATCTTTCAAAGGGAAATTAGTTCTCTCCTGAGTGACCACGTGGGCACAGCGGTCGTCATGGACGACATTCTAGTGTATGGGTCTACAGTGGAGGAGCATGATCAGCGTTTGAGTTGTGTACTACAGGCTATCAAAGAGTCTGGGCTGAAGCTGAATAAAGAAAAATGTCATTTTAGGAAAACTGAATTATGTTACTTTGGGCATATCATCAACGGGGATGGCATCAAGCCAGACCCCGAGAAAATTCGTGCTATTGAACAGATGAAAAGCCCTTCTGATGTACATGAGCTGAGACAGATATTGGGCCTTGTAAATTACGTGGGCAAGTTTCTTCCAGATTTATCAACAGTTTTACACCCTATCACAGAGTTGCTTAAGAAAGATGTTGCCTGGGTCTGGGGACCTTCACAAGAAAAAGCTTTCCTGCATGCCAAGTCCCTGCTGGGGTCTTCCCCAGTGCTGGGGTTCTACGACCCTTCAAAAAAGACTGTGGTTAGTGCCGATGCAAGCAGTTATGGGTTGGGGGCTGCACTCCTGCAGCTGAACAAAAATAAACTACAGCCCATCGCCTACTGTTCCCGCACACTGACGGCTGCAGAGTTAAAATACGCTCAAATTGAGAGAGTGCCTGGCTGCAGTTTGGGCCTGTGAGCGCTTCCAGCGCTATCTAGTGGGTTTGGAGAAATTTAGTCTGGAAACTGACCACAAACCGCTAGTCCCTCTAATCAACTCTTATGACATTGACAAAACACCCTTGAGATGCCAGAGACTTTTAATGAGACTGCTCAGGTTCAATGTTCAGGCAGTGCATGTGCCGGGGAAACAACTGGTTGTGGCAGATACACTATCCAGGCTCCCGCTGGCTGCTGCTGAAGAATCCTCCACAGAATCGGCTGTGAAAGTGTATGTTGATTCAGTTCTGGCCTCTAAGTCCATTTCTTCAAGGAAACTGGAAGAGATAAAGAAAGAGACATATTTGGACACAGATCTGCAAGAAGTTATAAGGTACATAAAAGAAGGCTGGCCCGAGAGCCGGGCAGCCTGGATGTCTTTAAATGCTTACCAGCCAGAGAGGTCGCAGCTCACGGAGCTTGAGGGGTTGGTGCTGTTCCAGGACCGCATTGTAATTCCTGTCAGCATGAGGAAGGAGATGTTAAACAGAATTCACGATGGCCACTTAGGCATTACAAAGTGCAGGGAAAGGGCAGCTACAGCTGTGTGGTGGCCTGGGATCAGCTCCGACATTGCAAATCATGTGCCTTTTGCCGGGAACGCCGGCCTACTCAGAGAAGGGAGCCCTTGATGTCTACTCCGCTGCCTGCGGGGCCGTGGCAGAAAATAGCTGCTGATTTGTGCGAACTGCACAGGAAAAAGTTCCTTGTTGTGATCGACTACTATTCCAGGCATTTGGAGATTGCACCCCTGAATGATATCACAAGTCAGGCCGTTATCATTCGCCTGAAGAGCTTGTTCGCCCGCTGGGGAATTCCAATGGAGCTAGTGAGTGATAATGGTATGCAGTTCGCTTCTACAGAGTTCAGTGCTTTTAGCAGGGAGTATGATTTTGTACATTCCACGTCAAGTCCACATTATCCGCAGGCCAACGGAATGGCTGAAAGGGCAGTTCAAACAACAAAATTCATTCTAAAGCAATCTGAGCCGTACCTAGCCCTCTTGTCATACAGGGCGACGCCCATTCAAGCTACCGGGTTTAGCCCGGCACAGCTGATGCTAGGACGCCAGATTCGCACCACTTTATCCTCAGTGGGTGTCTTCAAGCCGCCTGGCCCTGTTCCTCTGGACGAAGTCCTTAGGAGGGATGAAGAGGCCAAAAAGGGTTATCGTTTCTTCTACGACAGGAGACATTCTGTCTGGCCCTTACAGGAACTGAAAGCGGGCCAAAGTGTCAGAATTAAACTGGACGATGAGAAGAAATGGAAGACACCTGCTACGGTAGTTGGCCGCTCTCCAGAACCAAGGTCTTATACAGTCCTTACTGAGGGAGGGACGGTTACACGCCGTAACCGAAGACATCTTCAGCCTGTACCTGAGAGTCTGGAACTGGATGCCTCAGTACCACCGCCGGTGGGATCCCCTGTTCTAAGAGAGGTGCCTTCCCCTCAGCAAGATCACAGCGGGGATATGTCTTTGCCTCCAGCAGACTCTAATTCACCACCTTCTGTATCAGAGGACAGTTCATGCAAAGTTACATCAAGCGGAAGCGTGGTGAAACTTCCGGCCCGATATATAGGGACTGACTTTAGCTAGAACAGTGACCGGAAGTATGGGAAGAATAATCCCATGGTCACTGTGGACTAGGGTAGTCTACCCCGATGTCCAAGTCAGGATGTAATTTATTTGTTTATGTTTTCTAACCTATTTGTTCATATAATGTTCTAAAAAAAAAAATGTTGTTGTAAACTCTGTTCGTACACCTTGTTATTTGTTATATGCAAATGTATGCTTCGCCTTTGAAAAAGGGGAAGATGTGATGAGAGCAGGATGTGATGTCACTAGTTTGGGGGCGGGGCCTAGGTCCGGTGTCTGTGTCGCAGTTAGTTTAGTACAATCAACCTGACTAGATGTGTATTGCTATGCTCTGCAATAAAATAGAGTTGTACCATCATTGCTGTGTCCTGCATATGTCCTGCATCTCATGACAACGTGTATAATAAGTAACTACTTACATGACGCAAATAAGGGGTCCCTGCTTGCACCCGTGGCACATATAAGGGGTACCTGCTTGCGTCCATGGCGTGTTTAAGGGGTCGCTGCTTGTGCCGCTGTTTGTGCACAGACACTTCTCAGATATAAATGTTTATTTTCTACAGGTTTACATAGAACTGAACCAACCAGTGATGGCGGCGAGTCTTTGCCTGGAGCTGGGAAACGCATTGAAGGTTTGGATATATGGTGCTTTGTGTGTGACCATTACTGGTTACATTATAGTGGGAGAGTGCGTATTAGCTGTGATTGCCGTTACACTGAGCTTTGTTCTGTTTGTTATTCCGTCAGTCACACCTCTTCCTGTACATCACTGACCCCTCGGTATAATGTTCCTCTCTATTCTCTCTCTATCTCTATTCTTTCTTTCTTTCTATTTCTTTCTTTCTTTCTTTCTATTCTTTCTTTCTTTCTATTCTTTCTTTCTTTCCCGTGCACTCACATATCTACTCTCTCAACCCTCAGGATATGAGTAAGCTGGGCGAAGCAATGGTGTATTTCCAGCGTGCGGCCGAGTTACAGACACAGGTTCCTATCGAGTGTCTCCTGTCGCTGGGATACGTAGCTTCGTGTAAAATCATGACACGTGAGTCTCCTGCACAGTTTTGTGATCATATTAACTTGTATACTGCAGCAGGGGATATAAAAGCAAAATGGTATCTACTGAGGCTACACACACACACTTACACACACACACACACACACACACACACACACACACACACACACAAATATTACACACACAGTAACTAGTAAGTTACAGATTCTGACAGCTGATAAGGAAAAGTGCATCCTTTCCCTCGGCTTATGTATATACCTGGTAATCTTGTATTCCCTTTGTCCTTACCACTTCTACTGCAGGTCTGTTCCATGAGCGAACCGCCCTGTCTGTAGTTCTGCAAATTTCCCCTAAATCTGTGGAATTCTCATTGTGATTGTAATAGAGGAAATCACTCCGATTTGTGTATGATGTGAGGATCTGATGTCACTGAAACAATATGTAGTATCAGTGGCTATTATTGGTTACTGTAACCCACAGGGTCAGTAATATGTTAGTTTGGTACATAGATGAGAGGGCAGCCATCTTGCCATACACAGATGTTACTGTTATGTTTGTGCGCTCTGTTGTGTGCAGGAGCTTTTTAGGTGGGGAGGTACCAGCGTTCTATTCACTAGCGCACTGGTTATTTACGTATAACATTTCTTGTTGCTGTAGGTGACTATGACGGAGCTCTGGCCGTGTTCACAGAGATGCAGCTTCTGGCCCAGGAGAAGGGTCTGCACACAGCAGGGAGCAGCTTGCCTGTGGGTAAGGTGGGAGAGTAGCGCAGGGCACCCAAGCAGATGCTTACATGTCACAACTGCCAGAGTGAGGCTGTCCATAGCCACCATATTGTAATTACCAGAAAACGGGTTGTCAGAAAGTTACATTTGTGTTCCAGAAATCATTTTACCCTCCTCTTCTATGCCAGTTCATCACTACCTGCCCCTCTGGTCACTGCATTAGCCCTCGTTCAGAGTATCTGCCCCTCTGGTCACTGCATTAGTAGTATCTGCCCCTCTGGTCACTGCATTAGTAGTATCTGCCCCTCTGGTCACTGCATTAGTAGTATCTGCCCCTCTGGTCACTGCATTAGTAGTATCTGCCCCTCTGGTCACTGCATTAGTAGTATCTGCCCCTCTGGTCACTGCATTAGTAGTATCTGCCCCTCTGGTCACTGCATTAGTAGTATCTGCCCCTCTGGTCACTGCATTAGCCCTCATTCAGAGTATCTGCCCCTCTGGTCACTGCATTAGCCCTCGTTCAGAGTATCTGCCCCTCTGGTCCCCTCATTAGCCCTCGTTCAGAGTATCTGCCCCTCTGGTCACTGCATTAGCCCTCTGGCAGAGTATCTGCCCCTCTGGTCACTGCATTAGCCCTCTGGCAGAGTATCTGCCCCTCTGGTCACTGCATTAGCCCTCTGGCAGAGTATCTGCCCCTCTGGTCACTGCATTAGCCCTCGTTCAGAGTATCTGCCCCTCTGGTCACTGCATTAGCCCTCTGGCAGAGTATCTGCCCCTCTGGTCACTGCATTAGCCCTCGTTCAGAGTATTTGCCCCTCTGGTCACTGCATTAGCCCTCGTTCAGAGTATTTGCCCCTCTGGTCACTGCATTAGCCCTCGTTCAGAGTATTTGCCCCTCTGGTCACTGCATTAGCCCTCGTTTAGAGTATCTGCCCCTCTGGTCACTGCATTAGCCCTCGTTTAGAGTATCTGCCCCTCTGGTCACTGCATTAGCCCTCGTTCAGAGTATCTGCCCCTCTGGTCACTGCATTAGCCCTCGTTCAGAGTATCTGCCCCTCTGGTCACTGCATTAGCCCTCGTTCAGAGTATCTGCCCCTCTGGTCACTGCATTAGCCCTCGTTCAGAGTATCTGCCCCTCTGGTCACTGCATTAGCCCTCGTTCAGAGTATCTGCCCCTCTGGTCACTGCATTAGCCCTCGTTCAGAGTATTTGCCCCTCTGGTCACTGCATTAGCCCTCGTTCAGAGTATCTGCCCCTCTGGTCACTGCATTAGCCCTCGTTTAGAGTATCTGCCCCTCTGGTCACTGCATTAGCCCTCGTTCAGAGTATCTGCCCCTCTGGTCACTGCATTAGCCCTCGTTCAGAGTATCTGCCCCTCTGGTCACTGCATTAGCCCTCGTTCAGAGTATCTGCCCCTCTGGTCACTGCATTAGCCCTCGTTCAGAGTATCTGCCCCTCTGGTCACTGCATTAGCCCTCGTTCAGAGTATCTGCCCCTCTGGTCACTGCATTAGTAGTATCTGCCCCTCTGGTCACTGCATTAGTAGTATCTGCCCCTCTGGTCACTGCATTAGTAGTATCTGCCCCTCTGGTCACTGCATTAGTAGTATCTGCCCCTCTGGTCACTGCATTAGTAGTATCTGCCCCTCTGGTCACTGCATTAGTAGTATCTGCCCCTCTGGTCACTGCATTAGTAGTATCTGCCCCTCTGGTCACTGCATTAGTAGTATCTGCCCCTCTGGTCACTGCATTAGTAGTATCTGCCCCTCTGGTCACTGCATTAGTAGTATCTGCCCCTCTGGTCACTGCATTAGTAGTATCTGCCCCTCTGGTCACTGCATTACCCCTCTGGTCACAGTAAAACTAGTTTATTTTCAGCTGGAGCTCAGTGCTGGGATAAGCCTCATATTGCCTTTTACTGGAGCAAATGCAAGAACCTTGTCAATGGTATATGTATCCCCCTCACTCGTATTAGCCTTAATGCTTTTAGTGAACGTTACTGTGCACGGAGCATATGCGCGTATGTCTTGTGCACCTGCTCAGAGCTCACTAGAGATGATGCACATCAAGCAACCACTAGCACAATATGTACTGGGTAAGCAAAGACTGTGTTTAAAAGAGTGTGCACAAGACATACGTGCATATGCTCCATGCACGGTAAATGCTGTTACTGACACAGCCTTTATTAGAAGCATTATTTCTGCAACATGCATTTATTCACAGCTGGAACACACTTATGTATATGTCCCTATAAAGCAACAGTAAATTCTGTGTTTGTACAGCTGTGTCCCCAACCACATAGCACAACAGCGGGGTGTATACCGGCGCCCCTGTGTGTACGGTAGCACAGATCTCGCTCTCGCTGTTTTGCTAAACCTTCTGATTGGCTTTGCCAACTCCTTATTATACTGTAATAAAGCAAATGAATTATGCTGCTCAGTATATGATAAGCTCTGTGCTGAGGATGCAGCATAACATACATCACCATTATATTTTTTTATATATACACAAAATAGTATATTGCCGCACATCCACTTTTATATTATCAAAACATTTTAAATATTGCAAAAAATCTTAGTCACACAATATGGCCATATTTTGCTTAGGTGATTTTTTGCAATATTTTAAATGTTTTGATAATATAAAAGTGGATGTGCGACAATATTCTATTTTGTGTAATTATTTAGTTG